>NW_026744809.1:0-2802 GCF_022355385.1 Mustela nigripes
TGATCATGCGTTTATCTCTTGGCTCCTGGTGCTGTGTGCGTCAGCCATGAGCGCACCCACATCCTCCTAAACCAATCATTCTCAGTTCCTCAATCTTCAGGCACTCCCGTCTACGTGACTCCTTGCATCTGCTGGATGGCTCTCCACAGCTCCCCCTTTTTTTATTGTTTATATGGCAGGGATCGTGCCTGTCTTAGGTTGCCAATCCTCAGCACACATGCTTACCCGTCATCGGGTACTCCCCCTGGCCGAGGAGCCCCTGTCTTAGGTTGCTATGGTGAGGGATCAGTCTTACCCATCTTTGGCTACCGATCCAGCATACTAAGCCATATTTGGGGGGGGGAGGTGCCAGCCTCCAGAGCCATCATGGCTTAGACCAAAGCCCGTTGCTGTAGCCGTTGCTGCCATCACGCAACTTTACAGATGCATCTTAGTAGGAGCACTTGAGCCAGAATCATTAATATAACGAGGACTCCTATGCCTGCCCAGTTTTTGAGGAGCGAGAGTGATTGTTGTAGCATGATAACCCAATCATGGACAGTGCCAATGGGTACCTTAGTGGCGTTCAAGGTGACATTCTGAGCCCACCGCGGTTGATTAGCTGATGGTTACGTATGATGGCTCTTAACTTATAAACTTCTGCTAGTATTATTTTAAGTGCACAGGGCAAGAGGCACAAGAAAAGAACAATTACCACTAGTACTCCTACAATTGTTCCTACAACATACCATGCGTGCGTCAGGGAAGGGAAGTGAGAAAACAAGGACAATGTCCGCGTGGGTTTTGTATACACCCAACAGTCCATTAATCTGATTTTGTGTTGCAAGGGCTTCAGCTACCCTCCGGGTGACATTGTTGAGTGTTGCTGCAGTCTGTATCGAGGTTGTCAACGCCATTGCAGCAGCAGTAGCAGCGGCGACGGATGCTGCAATAGCTGCAATAATGGCTGCTGTTATTCCAAAGTCTCGTTTATGTCGAAGCAGCACCGGCAGGTTGTCGAGGTTCACCTGTACTGGCATCGGGATATACGTCGGTATCTTGGCTATTACTGCCGAGTCTCCCACCGTGGCATTCCAACATTCTGATAGCAGACAATTCTGGGACTCACAAGAGAGACTAGATGACTTGTTAATAGTAGAAGCATTAAAAACTATGAAGAGAAAGGGAGCTCTAACACAGACGGGCATTGGTGAGTAACTTATGTGCTTAAGTAACATCTGTTTCAAATCGAGAGCCTACGTGATCTTAAAACCGCTCTGGCCAGGTTGGCCCAATCCTCAGGAGTGAGGTAAAGTGTTCCCAGCGACTCCACAAGGGAGACAGTGAAAGCTGCCTGGGGTCCATAGGCGCTGACTGCCTCCTTAAGCTGCTTTACCAACTTGAAATCTAGTGGCTGGTGGTACCTCTGCTGATTCTGATCTTCTAACACTGGAAAAAAGCCTTTTCCCAGGCCAAGGACCTCTCTCCAATTTTCCGCGGTACAGCCCGAACAATAGCACGTCTTGGCGCAGCTGGGCCTATAAGGCGGGGGCCACTCATGGGGTGGCGCCATGGGGCTAGAATGCGGAAGCGGTGTAACTTCCGTTTTTAATTTCGACTGCGCCACAACTGCGGCTTCCACCCCTGCTTTCAGCTGCGCCATTACTTCTCCCTGCACTCTTAATTCTCCTAATGCCTTTTGCAATTTTGCCTTCTTTTCCTCAAGTTGCTGCCTCACGGTCTCCAAGTCTGTCTGGAGACCGGGAGATTCCCTTTTCTTGTTACTTGCCTCTATCTTTCCTAGCTCCTGTAACTCGCGTTCGGACATCCCTTCTGAGCTTTCGCTTTCGGATTCAGAATCTCGGGAGGAGCCCTTACGGGACTCTTCCTTCATTTGCTCAAGGACTTTGCCCCCCTGTTGTACAGCTCGCTGCAAGGGCCCTCGGGGGGATTGCAAACATACCTTCACCAAGGACCACACAGCTAGAGTCCCCGGGGATGTAGAGGGGCAGCGTTTTAAGTCCTCACCCAGGTTTTCCCATTGTGGCACATTTAGGAGCCCTTCTTCTATAAACCAGGGGGCAATCTCTTCTACTTCTTTCAAAAAGGCCCTTGCTGTTTTTGCCTTTAAAGGGGTACCGTTCGTCTTGAGGACATCTTTTAAGGAGTCCTCCAAGCGAGCAAGATCGTTCCCCATTCAGATCAACTAAAAATCAAATTACAGGACACCCAAAATAACTTACAGATTAATGTTTCTGAACTTCAAACACTACAATCTGAACATGATACTCTCCTAGAACGGCATAACAAGATGCTTCAGAAAACCATGCAAGAATTAGAACTGGTTAGAAAGGATGCCCAGCAAATCACACTGATGAATATGGAAATAGCTGATTATGAGCGTTTGATGAAAGAACTGAATCAAAAGTTAGCTAATAAAAACAGCAAAATTGTTCCCCATTCCGAGGAAACTTTCCTTATTGTCCCCGTAGAACTTCACCAGCCACTTAACGTTTCATCGTCTACGGAGAGCTTCCCATCGTCCCTGAAGAACTTTATAAACAACCTTACCTCCGATCCTCTTCAGGGAACTTCCCTGTCAATAGACAGAAATAGGTGCACTCTTTACCTGATCGTTGCTCTTACCTCAATCCTCGTTCTGCGTCTGGAGATAGGGATCCCGGGTTTCAGCACCAGATGTCGCTCTCGGCCTGCAAGAACGACCCGCAGACGAGGTGAGTGGCAAGCTTCTTTTATTAGTAATGGCGGCCGCCCCGCACCAAGCACTTACAGCAGTATTTATGCACGAAGTTCACCCATTCT
>NW_026744810.1:0-2802 GCF_022355385.1 Mustela nigripes
TGCTGGTGAATGGGCTTCATAAGCAAGCTTATTTATTGCCTCTGTCTATGATGCTCAGGAGTGTAAACCAAATTGGCCTCCTCCAGGGATTTGGTCTGTGATGCACATTTTGAGAGAAAGAATGAGAAGGAGCATTGATAACATGAGGAGTATTTTGGAAAATCTTCCTTGATGACTCTTCTAGGAAAAAGGAAATGAAACTTCTGGTGTATTTTATTTTAGGTTTTGTCCTCCCTTTTCCTCTCTTTCTTTCTCTTTTCTTTTGTTTCCTTCATTTCTTCTCTTCTCTTTATTCTGTGTGTTTTTCTGAACTTCCTCTCACTGTAAATTCATCAGACTTCTGTGCTCATGGGCAGCAAACAATGGTGGTGAGCACATGAATACATTGTTGCAATATAGGCTTCACCTACAAAACACAAGCTCAAAAATGAAATGAATTTCATGAGGGTGACCATAGAGTATTAAGGAAAGCATAGTGTCCTTTTCTGCATGGGTTCTATGCAAGTGTCCCCTTCATTTGCCATGGAATCAGACCTGGTAAGAAATGTTAACCATACCCTAGGTAGACCCCTGCAGATACCTGAACTTCAGCCATCCATCAGGTCCCTACATGAAAGATTCCCTCTGTGAAAGCACCTTCCAGGATTAACTGATTTTTCTTCTATGACTTCAGCATACACTATTCTCTTCCCTTGTAACATACCTCCCTCCTCTCAAATTATTTCAATTTAATGTTCTTCAGAATTTTATGTTGTTGTCACACCCAGTTGTCTGCATTAGTTAAGCATCCTCTTCTTGATTTTGGCTCAGGTCGTGATCTCAGGTTCATAAGATGGAGCCCCTCAGTGGATTATGCACTAGGAGCACTGGGCTTGGTATCTGCTTGGGATCTTCTCTCTATCTCCCACTGCCCCTGTCCACCCATATGTACTCTCTTCCTCTAAAATAGTAAGTAAATAAATCTTTAGAAAATAGTTTTATGTGATGATTTCCTAAAAGAGTTTTCAAAACATTGCATTCCCCTTTCATAACTTTGAGTTGAGTCTAAGAATTATCATTAAAAGTTCAAAGAGTAGTAAAGTTTTAATATCTAGTATACTGTAAATATGGGCATTTAAAAATAGAAGTCCTATATGATAAGTTTTAATTTATATTATGGAAATTCTATGCCCTAGAAATTTCCAGCTCATCATTACCCATTTAAAATATTTGAACAGAGACAAGATGGCGGGGAAGTAGGAGAAGGCGCGGTTTCAACCTGTACCCTAAAGTGACCTGATTACCTACCAAAGAACTCCAATCACCCATGAAATCAGCCTGAGATCAGAATTATACATGTCTGGATCTCTTCAGGGGTAGAAGACGCCAGTGGGCAGATAAAGCAGAGTGGGAACTTTGGACTGAAACCGGAAGATATATAAAAGGGGGAGGGAGCCACCAGAGGTGACCGATTGGAAAGTAATATCCCTAACACGAGTGAGAGTGCCCTGAGTCTGGGGACCATCATTAACTTGGAGACTGGTTAAAAGCACTCAGAAAGAGCAAAGGTTTGGGGGGGGGGGGGATTGTGGGAATCGGGGAGGTAGGTTCAGGGGCTTAAGTCCCCGGACCCAAGACAGCCTCCCCTGGCGCGGAGCCAGAGAGAGTGCAGTGGAGAAACCAGGTCTTGGTCCCTGAGTCGCCAGCGCGCCAATGCCTGGGGTCCCGCTCCTGTGAGGGGCTGGGAGCCTCGCCAGCTGGCAGTACGCTGAGCCGTGCTACAGAGCCTGAGACGGGTGCACCCCTCACTCTCCCCTGAGAGAGGTGTGTGAAGGCCCAGACTGATGGTCTCGGACCTGCTGCTCAGAGCCTGAGACAGGAGCGTGCGACCTGCAACCTCCCCTAAGAGAGGTGTGCGCAAGCCTGGTGTTCTTAGACCCAGAAAGACTGGCACTCCCAGCCCCGGCCAGTGGGAAAATCTCAGTGTGCTATCACTGCTTGGAACCTCTCTAGCGGCCAGGAGCTGCCCAGACAGCCGCTGCTGCCATGGTTTTGGGTACAAGCAGAAGATCCTGCATCCCCAGGGACTGCGACTCAGAACATGCTCTGCCAGCGACCAAGGGGGGATTTATATGGACTCTGCAACACCCATGGGTGACCAGACCGAGGCTTCTCTCTGAGAGGGAGGTCAGGGTGCAGATTGCTTTGCTCTAAACCTACAAAAACCATCAAAAGCGGTCAAGGAGAGAGGGAAAAAAAAGAAAAGTGAACAAACATAAAAACCTCCAGAGAACAAAAGCCTGAAAAAAACCTGTTTCCTCAGAGCCCACCCCCTTGAGCGGGGCGAGAGGACTTAACTCAGGGAACATCATTGACTGAAAACCCACGTGGCAGGCCCCTCCCCCAGAAAAACAACAAGGAAAGAAAAAGAGAAAGAAAATAAAAAGACTACAAGAGAACAACCACCACTACTTCATAGGACAAATTTTATTTTTAACTCGTTCCCACTATTCTGGTTCATTATTTTTTATATAGATAATTTTTAAACTATTTATCATCACAGTAAGATGTCCAGTACATCAAATTCCATAATAACCTTCTAACCTGAACTTTTTGATACATACACCTGTGTTTTTCCTTTGCATTTCTATTTTTTTAAACAGTGATTTTAAAAAAATATTTTTTTTAGCATAACAGTATTCATTGTTTTTGCACCACACCCAGTGCTCCATGCAATTCGTGCCTCTCTAACCCACCACCTGGTACCCCCATCCTCCCACCCCCTGCCCCTTCAAAACCCTCAGATTGTTTTTCAGAGTCCAT
>NW_026744811.1:0-2802 GCF_022355385.1 Mustela nigripes
AAACTCAACACCCAAAGACAAATAATCCAATCAAGAAATGGGCAGAGGACATGAACAGACATTTCTGCAAAGAAGACATCCAGATGGCCAACAGACACATGAGAAAGTGCTCCACATCAGTCGGCATCAGGGAAATACAAATCAAAACCACAAGGAGCTATCACCTCACACCAGTCAGAATGGCTAAAATTAACAAGTCAGGAAATGACAGATGCTGGCAAGGATGTGGAGAAAGGGGAACCCTCCTACACTGTTAGTGGGAATGCAATCTGGTGCAATCGCTCTGGAAAACAGCATGGAGGTTCCTCAAAATGTTGAAAATAGAACTGCCCTATGACCCAGCAACTGCACTACTGGGTATTTACCCTAAAGATACAAACGTAATGATCCAAAGGGGCACGTGCACCTGAATGTTTATAGCAGCAATGTCTACAATAGCCAAACTATGGAAAGAACCTTGAGGTCCATCAACAGTTGAATGGATCAAGAAGATGTGGTATATATACACAATGGAATATTATGCAGCCATCAAAAGAAATGAAATCTTGCCATTTGCGACGATGTGGATGGAACTAGAGGGTAACATACTTAGTGAAATAAGTCAGTCGGAGAAAGACAACTATCCTATGATCTCCCTGATATGAGGAAGTGGAGATGCAACATGGGGGGCTTAAGGGGGTAGGAGAAGAATAAATGAAACAAGATGGGATTGGGAGGGAGACAAACCATAAGTGACTCTTAATCTCACAAAGCAAACAGGGTTGCTGGAGGGAGGGGGTTTGGGAGAGGGGGGTGTGGTTATGGACATTGGGGAGGGTAAGTACTATGGTGAGTGCTGTGAAGTGTGTAAACCTGGCGATTCACAGACCTGTACCCCTGGGGATAAAAATACATTATATGTTTATTTAAAAATAAATTAATTAATTAATTTAAAAAAATAAAAATAAAAGGCACAGTTAACATAAAAAAATTATGTCTTGACATCTTGATGTCTTGATTAGCTGGAGAGTTCTTTTTGAAAAATCTAAACTTTTAATTGTGAAATTGTCCAAACATACACAGATGTAGAGAGTTAAACCCCCACACACCTAATAGTTTTTACTGCTACTACCATTTGCCATATCATTTCATCTCTGTCTTCTGCACTCCTCTTTCTACCTTTTGTGCGGTTTTGTGGGTATGTGTGTATGTGTGTGTGTGTGTAGAGTATTTTAAAGAAAATCCCAGTCTTTTTGCCTTTTCCTTTCTAAAATGCTCACATCTCACATATAATCTAAAAATTTCGAGTTTTTGACCTATTCTGCCTTTCGCCTCACTTAAAAATAATTACCAAGACCAGAGAAACACTTAAAATCCTGTTTTCCAAAGGTTTCTGATTCTCTAGTAGTCGTATTCCAGCATTTCTTAATTTGAAGTTTATAGAACCCCTGGTGGGTATGGGAAACCTTTTGATGTTAATGCAGATATTTGCATGTATGTGTATTCGCACTTTAAAAAAAAAAGATTTTAGGGGTGCCTGGGTGGCTCAGTTGTTAAGCATCCGCTTTTGGCTCTGGTCATGATCCCAGGGTCCTGGGATCCCACATCGGGCTCCCTGCTCGGTGGGAATTCTGCTTCTCCCTCTCCCACTCCCCCTGCTTGTGTTCGCTCTCCTGCTGTCTCTCTCTCTCTCTCTGTCAAATAAATAAATAAAATATTTTAAAAAATTAAAAAATTTGGGGGCTCCTGGGTGGCTCAGTGAATTAAGCCTCTACCTTCGGCTTATGTCATGATCTCAGGGTCCTGGAATTGAGCCTGGCATCAGGCTCTCTGCTCAACAGGGAGCCTGCTTCCCCCCTGCAGCTTGCTGTTCTGCCTACTTGTGATCTCTCTCTCTGTGTCAAATAAATAGATAAAATCTTTTTAAAAATTTTAACAAAAAATTTTTAAGAGATTTTAGTTATTCATTGGAGAGAGAGAGCGAGCGGTGGAGGGGGGAGAAGCAGGGAGAGGAGAAAATGGAGTGAAAGACTCTCCATCAGATTCCTGCTGAGTGAGGAGCCCAACCCAAGTCTTGATGCCAGGACCCTGAGATCATGGCCTGAGCTGAAATTAAGATTTGGAAGCCTAACGAGCAGCACACACAGGCGCCCCCATGCTTTTTTTGATGAGAGGGTTGAGTGATACCATTTCTTAAAGTTTTTAAAAGAGTCCCTGGCTCAGAGATTCTGAGCCTGGGTAAAAAGTGTGTATATAGGGTTTTTACCCGATTCTGGGGCATGCAAAAATTGAAGTACTATACATAGAAGGTTATATAATCTCAATAAAGAATCTATAAAAATACATTAATACATCATGATAGTGTCTTTGTAGCATAACAATGAGCTAAGTGCTGCTTATAATTCTGTATTTAGTGAAGCAAGGCCATTTAGAAACAAACTATAAATGCTGTAGACACATTTTTGGAAAAGGATTATTTAAAGCTAGATATGATAGGGGCACCTCATTGGCTTTTTTGGTTAAGTGTCTGCCTTCAGCTCACATCATGATCCCAGGGTCCTGGAATCCATCCTGCTCAGCAGAAAGCCTGCTTCTCCCTCTCCCCTACTTGTACTCTCTCTTATTCTCTCTCTCTCTCTCTCTCTCAAATTACTAAATAAAATATTTTTAATAATAAAATCTTTAAAAAGGGAAAAGGATTGTTTAAAGCTAGATATGGAGAGGAGTCAAGATGGCGGAGAAGTAGCAGCCTGAGACTACTTCAGCTAGCCAGAGATCAGCTAGATAGCTTATCTAAAGATTGCAAACACCTGAAAATCCATC
>NW_026744812.1:0-2802 GCF_022355385.1 Mustela nigripes
CCTAGATGTCCATCAACAGATGAATGGATGAAGATGTGGTATATATACACAATGGAATACTATGCAGCCATCAAAAGAAATGAAATCTTGCCTTTTGCAAGGACATGGATAGAACTAGAGGGCATTATGCTGAGCAAAATAAGTCAATCAGAGAAAGACAATTATCATATGATCTCCCTGACATGAGGAATTCGAGAGGCAAGGTCGGGGGTTTGGGGGGTAGGGAAGGAAAAAATGAAACAAGATGGGATCAGGAGGGAGACAAACCATAAGAGACTCTTAATCTCACAAAACAAAGTGAGGGTTGCTGGGGCAGGAGTGTAGGGAGAGGGTGGTTGGGTTATGGACATTGAGGAGGGCATGTGCTATGGTGAGTGCTGTGAACTATGTAAACCTGACAATTCACAGACCTGCACCCCTGGGGCTAATAATATATTATATGTTAATAAAAAATTAAAAATTAAAAAAAAAGAAGGGGTCCAAGACGGGTGCCTGGGTGGCTCAGTGGGTGAAGCAGCTGCCTTCAGCTCAGGTCATGATCCTGGAGGCCTGGGGAGGAGTCCCGCATCAGGCTCTCTGCTCCATGGGGAGCCTGCTTTTCCCTCTCCCTAACTCTTCCCGTTCATTTGTGCTCTCTCTCTCTCTTTCATCAATCAATCAATCAATCAATCTTTTTAAAAAAAGGAGTTGAAGAGGCCATGGGGAGATGTAAGGAAATAGACAACTATTTTGAGAAGTTTGGCTACCAAGAGGAACAGGGGCATGTGGGTGGCTCAGTCAGTTAAGCATTAAACTTTTTAAAAAATATCTTATTTATTTGAGAGAGAATGAGAGAGAGCGAGCGAGCATGGGGTGGGGAGGGCAGGACAAGCAGACTGAGTGCAGAGCCCGACACAGGGCTTGACATCAGGACCCCGAGATCACAAACTGAGCCAAAGACACTTAACTGACCGAGCCACCCAGGTGCCTCCAGCATCCGACTCTTGATTTCCACTCAGGTCACTATCTCAGGGTTAGGGTTAGACTGAGCCCTGTGCCGGGCACCATGCTGGCAGTGGAGCCTCATTGAGATTCTCTCCCTCTGCCCCCTCACCTGCTCACTCCTTAAAAAAAGTAAATGAAATAAAATAAACTGTTTAAAGATGAACAAAGAATTGGAGTTGTAATTGGAGAGAGGTGTTGGGTCGAGAGCGGATGCTACTGGGACAGGCGTGGTGATGCAGGAGAAAGGCGGGGTGACCTTAGGAGTGAAGAGCTCCTCAGAAGAGAGGAGAAACTTGTGACTCTGGCCATGGCAGATGACAAATACTAGAATAGCCTTCTGATTGTAAACAACTAGAATGCAGGCAAAATATTGAAAATAGGCAGTGCCAGACTGTGATCAGAAGGAAACCAAATGCAGCGACCCCAGTGAGCAGCCTGGACTTTGGCCTTAAGGCTCTTTCAGATCATGGTGCAGGAAGGGGTCTCCTGAGTTGAACCTGTGGCCTCCGTTGTTAGCCCTAACAAGCCAAGAGTGGAGAGAAAAAAAAAAAAAAAAAGATCAGAAACATCTGATTAATCCCGAAGAAGTCTGGAATGGAGGAGAAAAGGAACGAAGGACAGACGGGACAGAAACAAATAGCAAGAGGCGGCCTTAAAGCCGACCATTCAACAGGCCAATTAAAAGGCAGAGATTATCAGAATGGTTAAAAAAGAAAGAACAAACCACGTGCTGTCTACAGGTGCACTTTAAATAAAGACCCAGGCAAATTCAAAGAACAGAACAGAAAAAAAGTATCGAGAAATCAGTTAAGCATAAGGAAGTGGGAGTGACTACACCCAACAAAGCTGATAGCAAAAGAAGGAACATTTCCAGAGATGAAGAGGGGTGTTTCCTGATAATAAAAGGGTCAGTTTGGGGCGCCTGGGTGGCTCAGTGGGTTAAAGCCTCTGCCTCCGCCTCAGGTCATGATCTCAGGGTCCTGGGATCCAGCCTGTATCGGGCTCTCTGCTCAGCAGGGAGCCTGCTTCCTCCTCTCTTGGCCTGCCTCTCTGCCTACTTTGTGACCTCTGTCTCTCAAATAAATAAATAAATAAATAAATAAAATCTTAAAAAATAATTGATAAAAGGGTCAGTTTATCAAGAACAAGTAACAGTGCAGGACGCCTGGGTGGCTCAGTTAGTTAAACGTCTGACTTCAGCTCAGGTCATGATCTCAGCGTCCAGGGATGGAGCCCTGCGTCGGGCTTCCCCACCCAGTGGGAAGCCTGCTTGTCCCTCCACCCCTCCCCCTGCTTGTGCTCTCGCTCCCTCTCTCTCAAATAAATAAAATCGTTCAAATGGAAAGAGCACATAACATTCCTAAATGTGAATGCAGCCAACGGAAGTGTATTAGATGTAGCAAAATCTGACAGAACCCAAAGGAGAAGGACAAATTTACAGTTACATTTGGAGACTTCGCTACTGTTCTCTCAGTCGGCCAGAGCAAACTGGGAGAGAAAATGAGTTAGGATACTGAAGACTTGGACACCCCTAGCAACCACCTCGAGCTAATCTACATTTATAGAACACACCACCCAACTGTACAATGTACGCGCTCTTCAAATAAACATGGAACGTTCACCGACCTAAACCATGTGCTAAGCCATAGACCAGGTCTCAATATTTTTAAGACATGAAATCAGAGTAAATTCTCTGTACTACAATGTAATTAAAAACACCTAGGGGCGCCTGGGTGGCTCAGTGGGTTAAGCCGTTGCCTTCGGCTCAGGTCATGATCTCAGGGTCCTGGGATTGAGCCCCGCATCGGGCTCTCTGCC
>NW_026744813.1:0-2801 GCF_022355385.1 Mustela nigripes
AATCCCTGCTTATTTATATTTTCATACCAGACTGAACACAGAGCCTGGGCCTGATACTCTCCTTAACTCTGGCCTTCAATTCAGATGTCTCTGAAGGTCTCCATACCTAAGCAGACCACACCTTCCATGATCCTGGGACTACCCCTAATCTAGCTGAAGACATAGGCAAAAACACGAACATACCTTTCTACTAAGAGGACATACAAGTGACCAAGAGACACACAAAAAAGTGTTTTACAGCAATAGCCATCAGGAAAATACAAATCAAAACGACAGTGAGATACCACCTTACAACAGCTGGCATGGCTAAAATGATCAAGGCAGGGAAAACAAATGCTGGCGAGGACATGGTGAGAGGGTAACACTCTTACACTGCTGGTGGCGATGCACCCTCGTACAACCACTCTGCCACATGTTATCGAGTTTCTTCCCAAACTTAAAAATAGACAACACAGCAATTGTACTGCTGGGTATTTAACCCAAAGATACAGATTGTGGGGCATCTGGGTGGCTCAGTGGGTCAAGCCTCCAGGATATCAGGGTCCTGGGATCAAGCCCCACATCAGGCTGTCTGCTCAGAAGGAAGCCTGCTTCCCCCCCTCCCTCTGCCTGCCTCTCTGCCTGCTTGTGATCTCTCTCTATCTCTGTCAAGTCAATAAATAAAATCTAAAGAAAATACAGATTGAGTGAAAAATAGTGGCATCCCCCCCCCCCAGTGTTCATTATAGCATTATCCACTCTAGCCAAACTATTGACAGAGCGCTGATGTCCATGGACAGATGAATGGATAAAGAATATGTGGTTCATATCTACAACAGAATATTATTCAGCCATCATAGAGGATGAAGACTAACTATCGCATCCACCTGGATGGAACTGGTGGGTATTACGCTGAGTGAAATAAGGCTATCAGAGAAAAGCAAGTGTCACATGGGTTCACCTATGTAAAATAGAAGAAACACCACAGAGGATCAGAGGGGAAGGGGGGGAACTGAACGTGAAGTTGTCAGAGAGGGAGAAAAACTACAAGAGACACTTCATTACAGAAATGAACTCAGGATTGCTGGAGGGCAGTGGCGTGGGGGATGGGGCAACTGGGTGGCAGGCCTTAAAGAGGACACATGATGCAAGGAGCACTGGGCAGTATACACATTTGATCTATTATTGAACACTACAGGTGTCCTATAAGTTGGTGTCCTATAAGTTGTCCTATAAGTGTTATAGTGTCCTATAACACTAATGGTGTCCTATAAGTTGGCTCATTGAATTAAGTTAAACAAAAAGAAGTCAAGCAAACACTCCTAAAAATTTGTATGGAACCACCAGAGATACTGAAAAGCCAATGCAATGTTGAGAAGAAAAACAATGCTGGAGGAATCACAATTCCAGATTTCAAGTTATACTACATAGCTGTGGTCATCCCAACTATGGCACTGGCACAAAAATACACACAGTGATCTAGAGAACCGGATAGAAGCTCAGATATAAACCCACAATTCTGTGGCCTATTAGTCTTCCACAAAGCAGGCAAGAATATAAAAAGGAAAAGAACAGTCTCTATAGTGTTGGGAAAACTGGACAGCTATGCACAGAAGAATGCAATTACTCTGCTTCCTTATGCCAAACAGACATAGAAGTTCGAAACAGTTTCAAGACCTCAGTGGGAGACCTGAAACCATAAAAATCCAAGAGGGCACAGACCGTAACTTCCTGACATGGACCAAAGCAACCATTTTCTAGACTGTCTCCTGAGGCAAGGGAATAAAGGCAAAAATAAACAACTGGGACTGTAACACAATAAAGTTTCCACACAGCAGAAGAGCAAGGAAGAAGTAATAAGGGTGTGGGAGGTTGGGGAACCAGGTGGTAGGTATTGTAGAGGGCACGGATTGCATGGAACACTGGGTGTGGTAAAAAAATAATGAATAATGTTATGCTGAAAATAAATACATCTAGTTTAAAAAATAGACAACGTACTGAAAGGGAGAAAATATTCATTTAAAAAACCCTATGCAGTAAGGGGATAGTGTCCAAAATATGTGGAATGGCTACAACTTAACACCCCAAATTACAAATAATCCAGTTAAAAAATGGTTTGAAAATATCTTATCCCATTCCGTCGTTTACCGTTGTTTTCTTGAATGTTTCCTTTGCTGTGCAGAAGCTTTTGATTTTGATGAATTCCCAAAGTTCATTTTTGCTTTGTTTCCTTTGCCTTTGGAGACATATCATTTTTTTAAATTAAATTAATTTATTTTTTCAGAAAAACAGTATTCATTATTTTTTCACCATGCCCAGTGCTCCATGCAATCCGTGCCCTCTATAAGACTATGATACTATCAGACTATGGACTCTGAAAAACAATACGAGGGCTTTGAAAGATCAGGGGGTGAGAGGTTGGCAGAAGCGATTGGTATGTATAAGAGAGGGCAGGGATTGCATAGATTACTGACCGTGGCAGAAAAACAAAGAATAATGTTACACTGGAAAGAAATTTTAAAAAACAGTTGTATGCTAATAAGCTAAGCAACCTAGGTGAAATGGCTGCATTCCTAGGAAAGTATAAAATTCCAAAATTGAACCAGAAAGTAATGTAGAACCTGAATAGACCATTATCCAGTAACGAGATTGAAGTAGTGATCAAAAACCTCCCAAAAAAACAAGAGCTCAGGAACAGACAGCTTCCCTGGGCATCTCTACCAAACTTTCAGAGAAGAAATAAAACCTATTCACCTGAAGATATTTCCAAAAATGGAAGCAGAAGAAAACTTCCAGACTCTTCTTATGTAGCCAGCATTACC
>NW_026744814.1:0-2801 GCF_022355385.1 Mustela nigripes
GGCTGCAGGGTCTCCCCTGGAAGAAGCCTCGGAAGAATGGAGGGCCAGAAACTCTTGATGGAAATCACATGGAGCCAGGGTTGAAGGGAAGAAGTCTTTGGCATGTGTTTGCCACCAAGGGAGGTCTAAAACTGACAAGCTGGAGGGGTCCATGCCTGTGATTGTTAGGACATAAGTAGACAACCCACCAGAGCTCTGTGGGGGTGAGCTCTCTGGAACAGGCTTCCTTGAGATGGAAATCGGTTTAGATGGAGTCACAGTTAAATTGCAGTCTGGCGGTGGTGAAGCAGACCGTGTTGGTCATTAGTGATGACGAGCAAAGGTCTCAGTGGGATTCACCCTTTGGGACAACTCCGGTAAGAGACTGACGTCTTGGGAAAGGGTAGGGTCCAGAGAGAAGATGGTATTTAGAGACACTGTCTCTGTTTGGACACTAAGGTCCACTGAATGGGCATGATGTGGTGGGACAGGAGGTGAAAAGGCAGGGTGTTGGGCTGGGAAATGGTCCATTGGCAATTTGGAATCCAAGGGAGGAAAGGGATCTGGTGGCAAAGGATCACCCAGTGGTGAGGGTGGAAAAAAATCAGCCATGGGGATCACTGGGTTAGGTGAGAAGATGGGAGGCTGGTGGTGAGGAAGGGTCAGGCAGCAAAGCTGGTTTTAGCTCTCCTGTAGGGACTGCTGAGAAGTCAGAAGAGAGTGAATAATGAAGCCACAGGAGCTGTGGAAGCCAAGGGAGTAGAATCTTCCAGGTCTATAGGAACAGCAGTTGATTGATCTCCGCAGTTGTGCTTTTACATACCTCACAGAAGGGGTCTGGACATAACAGTTGATGAAACTGGATGGTATCATGATGCCGGCCGAAGGGGCTGCAGGAGACAGGAGGTACAAAACTGCAGCCAGGACCAGAACAAGGGGAGGAGGCCATGTAGGCCTGACAAGGGAGGGGCTACCTGAAGCCTGATGCCCCTTCACAATGCCCCACCTTTATGACTTGACAGTGTACTCAGCAGCCTTCACCCCAATATCTGTTCCTAAGGCAACCCCCTCCCATGGCTATGACAGACTGCAGTGAATCCTGCAATTGCATAATATGTGCTCTAAGAGGCAACAGGATAGAGGGGAAAGACTGGTCACCTTTTTAAATAGAGATCAGCTTCTGAGTCTCCTCCACTTTCCGTTGGTACCATCTGTCATCTGGGGAAACAGGAGAATGAGTTATCTAGTGAAAGTAGAAACATAGGTATAGATACAGGAGTCCCCTTATGGGACAGCCTTGGGATGTTGGACTCTGAAAGCCCCAATAATCAATAGATGAGGGCAAATGGCTAATGATGTGAAGCTGGTTAGTAATCTTGCTTCATGTATATGGTACTTTTATGTAAATTATCCATGTGATGATCAGACCACTCTGTGAAGCAGAGAGGTCAGGGAAGACTCCTGAGTATCCATGATGTCACAGAGTTTTCACAAAGTCAGGAGACAGAAGTTCTGACTCTCAACATCTCACACGGCCACCTATTGGGCAGCACTCATTGTCCAGATCCATCACTGCGTCATGCTCAGTACTGGTCAGAGCGGGGAATCTGAGAAGGGTTTTGCACTCTGGCTGCATTTCCATGAGCCTCTCCTCTGAGGCCTCTGTTTTCTGAGAGGGAGTTTATCTAGTGGCTTACATCCTTAGAGATTTTGGACTGGCCCCTCATTGGAGAGGAGAGCAAGGATCAGCCTTGGAGAGCTCAGGTGGAATAGGCAGAACCTTACCTTCCAGAGTCCCACCTTTCCTCCTCTTCTTGGCTCTGCCTTGACACTAGAAGAAAAATGAAAAGAATGAGGGGGGTTGGGACCCTTACTCTTCTCTCAGAAATGGAAACATTCTTTATCCAAGAATTCTAGAACTTTAATAGAACTTTGTGTTCCTTGCTTTTTTCAGTTTTTAAGGTGATAAAATGTTGTCAATACTTACTTCTTTGAAAAACTCAGGCGACGACTTTCTCTGGGAGGTCCCCACTTGGTATTCCCAGTCAAAAGTCCTTTGTTCAATGAGGACATCAAAAATGAAGCCCAACAGTCACATCTGTGCTGCCTCTGGTAGGACCCTGTATCCTAGTTCATAGCTCAGACCCCGCTGTCTTCTCAGAGGCTGAGCAGTGTTCTCCTGATCAGCCCAGCATGAAGGAAGGCTTGATCGAGTGATGCTGGACATGGGAATGTGACTTGATATGGTTGAGTGCTGGGAAGCTTTGTTCTCTTACATAAACCTCATCCTCTCCAAATCACCCAATCCAGGACTACAGATTCCCTGTGTTTGGGATTTTATCCAAGAACCACCGCCATATCCATACAGACTGTAGTTTCAAGTAGAAACCTTAGTCCTTTCTTAACCCTTACCCCTGCCAGGCCTCTTTTCCTAGAGGAGTGAATGTCTCTTAAGACTTCCTGTTAGGTGTTTCTCCCACTCTACCAAATTCCTTTTAAAACCTGGGATTAGGTTCCCTGGATGGCTCATTTGGTTAATTGTCTACCTTGGGCTCAGGTCAGGATTCCAGGATCTTGGGATCTAGCCTCACATTGCACTACCTGCTTAGCTCTCCCTCTGCCCCTCTACTCCACTTGTGCTCTCTTAGTTTCTCTTAAATAAAATCTCTTAAAAGAATAAAATTTGGGATTAGAAATTGAAACTCTAACATTTGTGTTGAGCGCTCCCTCTGGGATTCCTTACCTTTTTGGTGGGTTTGGTTTTCCAAGTTGGATATGGAATCCCTACCAGGTAGCACAGGAACAGAAGGAGCAATCCCAAC
>NW_026744815.1:0-2801 GCF_022355385.1 Mustela nigripes
TCCCAAGAAATGTTTTAAATGACATTTGACATTAGATGTATTGTTTACCATAAAGTCACTGTCACAGCATCACTTTTAGTTTTGTTTATAGAAACTAAGCTAATTTTTAAATATTTGACAGAGGCCAATATCTGGACAAAAACTAAAGGATGGCAAAGAAAAATGTTCATTAATAAATAAGAAAATACCTTTGTGCAGAAGCAAATGGTGACTTCAAGTTATCCAAACTTCACACTCAACCTATTTTGGTGTATAAATAGTGTTAATAAATATTTGTGTTAATGAGAAAAAATAATATATAAGAAAATAATACATGGAAGATATATGTTTCAGGCAGGAAGCCATTCCAATGGTGAAATCAAAGAGGGTTTGATGTAGGGACTAATTGTCAAGGATGATAAGGAACCAACAGAGGATGTTGAGGAGACAACAGGAAGTCCCAAAGGAGAGCTCTACTGGAGCATGGTAAGGGCTGTATCCCTTGGAGAGAAGCCACACAACAAGCGCTGAGGTCATCTGTAAAGGAACACAGTTGCTCCTGAACCAGGCAGAGAGAAACAGGAATAAATCCCTGACCTCTTCCTCCTCTCACTCCAATCTCCTGCATTGCATTTGTCAAACCCAACTAAATGACAGAGGGCAGATGAATCTGGACAGTGCAGATTTCCAGGTTAGCTTCTTGGGGCATGGAGCAGGATGGGGAAGAACAAAAACTATGTCATAAGAGGCCCACATACAGTATGGCCCCCACACACCAGCCTCAGTGGGAACCTTACAAAGTCTGAGTTCCCTCACTGTGACCCATTTAGGAATGATGATAATGTTGACATAGGGGTATATGTCAGTACAGTACTAAAGAAACCTCTGTATGTCTATTTTGAGGGAAACAAATTTAAGCACTAACCACGTACAATCCTTGGTTCATGTAAGGATGTTTACCAAATGGCCCTGCTTACTCTATAATGGGACTGATACTCTATCTACCTGTGAGCAAATCAGGGTGTTAAGAGTATAAAGTGTCCATTTGGCAGAAACAAAATGTCCTTTCAGTTTCAGAATCCCCCTTAATAAAACCTTTTGGGTTTTGTTTGTTTGTTTGTTTTGTTTTCTAAACTTGGGACAAAAAAGAATTGGTTGAACACAAATGAACCCACATTATGGTATAAACATACCAAAATATACAAGTCATATATGAGTGGGTTTGATGGCAATGACACTATTACCAAAATATTATCATAGGGCACACTGAAGAGCCCGGTCAGAAGCTTTTAGAATGACTTTCAGGAACTCCTTTGTGTCCTGATTCAGTGTTATTCTCAATCTCACTTAATTAGAATCTTTACCTGTTTCATATGGGGTGACCAATTACCTGTACCAATGTTTATGGTTGATTGCAGACCCCTCTCAGACACACAAAGTTCATTAACCTTACTTCTTTTTTTTTCCTTAAGATTTTATTTATTTATTTGAGAGAGAGAGAGAGCATGAGAGTGAGAGAACATAAGCAAGGGGAGCAGCGAGGAAGAGAGAGAGAAGCAGACTTCCCACTGAGCAGGGAGCCTGACGTAGGGCTTGATCTCAGATCATGACCTGAGTTAAGACAGAGACTTAACTGACTGAGCCCGCCAGGTGCTCCAACCTTATTTCTCTTGCCATATAAACTCCTTTTGAATATCTTGTATGTCACAAATATCCTCTGAAAATGCTTGTTTCCGCTGTATAGGAAGGTATGAGACTACACCTTACTCCCACCATTGCCTCCTGACAACAGTTTTAAGGAAGAAAAAGAGTCTATTCACTTGGTATTCAAAGTCATTTCCCTTTGTGGTTGGTTGTTTCCCATTGCAAAAATGTCCCACTGTTGGATTCAAGCTTGACCTACTTTCCTGAATGGGACTTTAACAATGGAATGTTCCTTTCAATCAGCATTTCTGAAAGTTGTTATAGTCTTATGCAGAAAATGTTGAGGGGCACCTGGCTGGCTTAGTCTGCAGAGCATGTGACTCTTGATCTCAGGGTCATGAGTTCAAGCCCCATGTTGGGCATGGAGTCTACTTAAAATACAAATTATATATATATATATATATATATATATATATATATATATACACAAATTATATATATATATACATATATATGTATATATATATACAAATTATATATATATATATATATATATATAAAGATTATAGATAGAGATAGATAGATGATAGATAAAGAAAATGTTGAAAGGAGAATAGATCATGGGAAGATCCTTAAAAAATCACTTATCTATGTTCTGGGCATTTTATATCCTAGTGCTTCTCTGTGATACCATTCCCATTATTTTATCATCATAACTTATCTTTCAATCAAATACGTTTTTGAGAAATGACAATGCATACATTCCAGGGGAACTTTTTAAAGGAGATAACTGTAGTTTTAGTGTATAAACTCAGATATGCTTATTTGTTTTTTTAAATGTGGTCCTATTTGTTTATAATTTACATAAACTTTTACATTCTGCACATTCTTAAGTGCAGATCTATTCATCTTCTCTAAAAACTTGCAAGTTCCTCCAAGGCTGAGGCTATAATTTACTCAGCTCTTTTATTCCATCAATGTATTCCTTTGTTTAATGATTTTACTTCATTTGTGAAATGCTGCTACCATGTAAAGTGCCATTAAATGAAAAAGAAATACATTAAATTTATCTTTTTTAATTTTCAAAGAATACAGTTTGAATATCTCGTATTCTAAATAACCATTTTAATGTGTAAATAAGTGTGATATATTATTATTTAACATTTATGTATTTATTT
>NW_026744816.1:0-2800 GCF_022355385.1 Mustela nigripes
ATTTCAAACATAGAAATTAGGGCCTATATGGTTATTTGCCTGCTCACGTTTTGTTTACATCTCCCACATTCATACCAATATACATCAGGTTTGCTCAACTTCTTTTTCTTTTTCTTTTTTTTTTAAATCAGTCTTACAATGATTATTTCATGTCTTTCTACAAATTTCATTTTGCGCTGTTATGGAAAACCTCCATTTTGAAAATCTACGTTGTACAGAAGCACATGTCTTTAATGTCTCCAGACAAAAAAGCCTTACAGTTAATTTTAATGTTTGCACTTTGGGTGCAACTTACAGGGAGGGCCTGAAAAAAGAACAGGAGGGGGCTACTAAGTATTTTTAGTAAAATCTTGCCTTTGTCTTGTGCAGAACATGTAGAATATGCTCTTTAATTTAGTAAATATTTTTTTAAAAGGTAGATGCTTTGTTATTGTAGCTAAAACAATTCTTAATCATAAAATTTCTGAAATTCTTGTAAGTTTTTTCTTATCTGAAGTTGTTTATCAACATATTTTTGTTTGAAGTGTGATTTTTTTTCTTCTCTTCCCAACCTCTCTTGCAAAAAAAAAAAAAAAAAAGTGTACCAATTGACCTTTCCTGACCAAATCAAGCTTGATTTCCAAACCAAGCAGGAGCTAATGTAGCATCTCTCAGTACAGCTGATGCCATCACACAAGCAGAGGGATCACAACATACATCCTGAAACAGATAGATCATTTTTTTCTGTAGCACATTTAACTGCTCTTATCTTTTGTAACTTGGGGGTTAGGAAATGTAGGGAGATGGGAATTCTGGGGAAGAGCAGGGTCTCACCTAATATAATCCGATATGCCCTTTTGATCTTACTCTGACATATTCATCTGGCAGGTAAATTTTGTGATTGAAGGCTTCTTAAATTTCTTATTCCTTCTTTTAAAGGAAACTTTTGAGCAGGATTTTAAAATCTATTTGAAAGAGTTAGAGAGCATGAATGGGAGAAGCAGAGTGAGAGGGAGAGAGAATTTCAGGCAGACTCTGAACTCAGCATGGAGCCCAATGTGGGGCTCATTCTCATGACCCTCATCATGACCTGAGCTGAAACCAAGACTCATCATGTAGCTGACTGAGCCAACAGGAACCCAAAGGAAGCTTTAAAATTATCTTTCTGTAGTGTTTTATATCATTTCTAAAATATTATCTTTTCTAGGTTTATTAAAAAATCTTTTAAGTTATATCTTCTTATCCCTTGGAAATTTGGAGCTATTAGTATCTGAACCTTGAGAGGATAAATAAGACTTCATTGTGTGTATTTTCAAGAAATTCACCATGTCAACAATGTGAAAGAAGTCAACCATGTTTGACACTCAAGATCTGCAAAATCTGGAATTTTCTGTGTACTTCAGTGTGCTCAGAAAACTTTCATCATATAAAGGGACAGCTGTGGCCCAATTTCGTGGTTACTCTTGGTTACACCCTTTTCTGAGGCCTCTCCTTCCTACAAAGACTCTTCCAGACTGAACATCTATGAGCAGGAAAACCCAGCTCAATGGATTTTCCTATGGGCAACATCCACAAGAATGGAAGTGTTCACACCAGTGTCTGGATTTTGTAATTTCTTTCTTCTGTTTTCTGTGTGTTTAGTTATTTACCCATTGAAAGTTATTATTTTTCTCATTAAGTCCAAGGCAGAAATCAAGAGAGACACAAGTTTCACTTTCATTGAGATTTCAGGGGGAAATAAAGTGATTTTTTTGTAGCTAGAGTTGACTCAGAGGCTGAAAGATATGTATAATACATGTATCTATAGCTGGATAATTGAAATATAAACCGTTTTACAGACACATCTTATTTCCTTCTCACATGATGATGCAGATAGTTTGAAAACTTAGATGATTACATGTATATTTTAGGCTTTGTGGGCCTGTATATTAGCCAGGGTTGTCCAGAGGAATAGAACCAACAGGATACACACACACACACACACATTTTTATGCAGGGATTTATAATGAGGTATTGGCTCACATGATTATGCAGCTAAGTCCCACAGTCTGCTGTATGCAATCTGGAGACTCAGGAAAGACGGTGGTGTAGTTTGAAGGCCTGAGGACCCGAGAGATGATGCTGTAGATTACACTGTGTGTCTGAAGGCCTAAGTGCTGGGTGTGTGGAGGCTAGAAAATAGATGCCCCAGTCAAACCATCAGGTTGAGTTAATTCAACCTCCCTCTATGTTTTTATTTTATTTAGGCCCTCAAGGGCCAGGATGATGCCCATCCACATTGAAGAGGGCCTTCTGTTTTACTCAGTCTAACCCAAATGCTAATCCCTTCTGGAAACACCCTTACAGATTCACCCAGAATTCATTTTTAACCAGCTATCTGACATCCTGTGGCCCAGTCAAGTTGACATATGAAATTAAGCATCACAGCTAGAATCTATAATGACAGTTTAACTCTGCCATTGGAGCATGAGAACTGCTATAGACACTCATAAATGATTGATGATCATGACTGTGCTTTTATTTTTTAAAGATTTATTTATTTATTTATTTGACAGACAGAGATCACAAGTAGGCAGAGAGGCAGGCAGAGAAAGAGAGAGAGAGAGAGGAAGGGAAGCAGGCTCCTTTCTTTTTATTTTTCATTTTTCTCTTTAAAAATTTTTTAATTTTTTATAAACATATATTTTTATCTCTAGGGGTACAGGTCTGTGAATCGCCAGGTTTACAGCAGGCTCCTTTCTAAGCAGAGAGCCCGACTTGGGGCCCAATCCCAGGACCCTGAGATCATGACCTGAGCCGAAGGCAGTGGCTTTAACCCACT
>NW_026744817.1:0-2799 GCF_022355385.1 Mustela nigripes
CTGACTTGTTGATTTTAGCCATTCTGACTGGTGCGAGGTGATATCTCGTTGTGGTTTTGATTTGTATTTTCCTGATGCCGAGTGATATGGAGCACTTTTTCATGTGTCTGTTGGCCATCTGGATGTCTTCTATGCAGAAATGTCTGTTCATGTCCTCTGCCCATTTCTATATTGGATTATTTGTTCTGTGGGTGTTGAATTTCCTAACTTCTTTATAGATTTTGGACACTAGTCCTTTATCTGATATGTCGTTTGCAAATATCTTCTCCCATTCTGTCAGTTGTATTTTGGTTTTGTTAACTGTTCTTTTGCTGTGCAAAAGCTTTTGATCTTGATAAAATCCCAATAGTTCATTTTTGCCCTTGCTTCCTTTGCCCTTGGCGATGTTCCTAGGAAGATGTTGCTGCAACTGAGGTTGAAGAGGTTGCTACCTGTGTTCTCCTCAAGGATTTGGATGGATTCCTTTCTCACATTGATGTCCTTCATCCATTTTGAGTCTATTTTCGTGTGTGGTCTAAGGAAATGGTCCAATTTCATTTTTATGATTGTGGCTGTCCAATTTTCCCAACACCATTTATTGAAGAGGCTGTCTTTTTTCCATTGGACATTCTTTCCTGCTTTGTCGAAGATTAGTTGACCATAGCGTTTAAGGTCTGTTTCTGGGCTCTCTATTCTGTCCCACTGATCTATGTGTCTGTTTTTGTGCCAGTACCATGCTGTCTTGATGATGACAGCTTTGTAATACAGCTTGACGTCCGAATTGTGATGCCACCAACTTTGGCGTTCTTATTCATTACTTCTTTGGCTATTCGAGGTCCATTCTGGTTCCATATAAATTTTAGAATTATTTGTTCCATTTCTTTTAAAAATATGGATGGTACTTTGATAGGATTTGCATTAAATCTGTAGATTGCTTTAGGTAGCATAGACATTTTCACAATATTTATTCTTCCAATCCAAGAGCATGGAACATTTTTCCATTTCTTTGTGTCCTCAATTTCTTTCATGAGTACTTTATAGTTTTCTGAGTATAGATTCTTAGCCACTTTCATTAGGTTTATTCCGAGGTATCTTATCGTTTGAGGTGCAATTGTAAATGGGATTGACTCATTAATTTCTCTTTCTTCTGTCTTGTTGTTGGTGTAGAGAAATGCAACTGATTTCTGTGCAATGATTTTATATCCTGACACTTTACTGAATTCCTGTACTAGTTCTAGCAGTTTTGGAGTGGAGTCTTTTGGGTTTTCCACATATAGTATCATATCATCTGCGAAGAGTGATAGTTTGACTTCTCTGCCTATTTGGATGCCTTTAATTTCCTTTTGTTGTCTGATTGCTGAGGCTAGGATTGCTAGTACTATGTTGAATAGCAGTGGTGATAATGGACATCCCTGCCGTGTTCCTGACCCTAGCGGAAAAGCTTTTAGTTTTTCTCCATTGAGAATGATATTTGCAGTGGGTTTTTCGTAGATGGCTTTGATAATATTGAGGTATGTGCCCTCTATCTCTACACTTTGAAGAGTTTTTATCAGGAAGGGATGCTGTACTTTGTCAAATGCTTTTTTCAGCATCTATTGAGAGTATTGTATGGTTCTTGTTCTTTCTTTTATTGATGTCTTGTATCACAATGATTACTTTGCGGATGTTGAACCAACCTTGCAGCCCTGGAATAAATCCCACTTGGTCGTGGTGAATAATCCTTTTAATGTACTGTGGAATCCTATTGGCTAGTATTTTGGTGAGTATTTTTGCATCTGTGTTCATCAAGGATATTGGTCTATAGCTCTCTTTTTTGATGGGAACCTTGTCTGGTTTTGGGATCAAGGTGATGCCTGCGTCATAAAATGAATTTGGAAGTTTTCCTTCCATTGCTATTTTTTGGAACAGTTTCAGGAGAATAGGAATTAGTTCTTCTTTAAATGTTTGGTAGAATTCCCCCGGGAAGCCGTCTGGCCCTGGGCTTTTGTTTGTTTGGAGATTTTTAATGACTGTTTCAATCTCCTTACTGGTTATGGGTCTGTTCAGGCTTTCTATTTCTTCCTGGTTCAGTTGTGGTAGTTTATATGTTTCTAGGAATGCATCCGTTTCTTCCAAATTGTCAAATTTGTTGGCGTAGAGTTGCTCATAGTATGTTCTTATAATTGTTTGTACTTCCTTGGTATTAGTTGTGATCTCTCCTCTTTCATTCATGATTTTATTTATTTGGGTCCTTTCTCTTTTCTTTTTGTAAGTCGGGACAAGGGTTTATCAATTTTATTAATTCTTTCAAAGAACCAGCTCCTAGTTTCATTGATTTGTTCTATTGTGGTTTTTTTTGGTTTCTATTTCATTGATTTCTGCTCTGATCTTTATGATTGCTCTTCTCCTGCTGGGTTTAGGGTTTCTTTCTTGTTCTTTCTCCAGCCCCTTTAGGTGTAGGGTTAGGTTGTTCATTAGAGAATTTTCTTGTTTCTTGAGGAAGGCTAGTACCGCTATATATTTTCCTCTCAGGACTGCCTTTGTTGTGTCCCATAGATTTTAAACCATTGTATTTTCATTATCATTTGTTTCCATGGTTTTTTTCAATTCTTCTTTAATTTCCTGGTTGACCCATTCATTCTTTAGAAGGATGCTGTTTAGTGTCCATGTATTGGGTTCTTTCCAAACTTCCTCTTGTGGTTGAGTTCTAGCTTCAGAGCATTGTGGCCTGAAAATATGCAGGGAATGATCCCAATCTTTTGATATCGGTTGAGTCCTGATTTAGGACTGAGGTTGTGATCTATTATGGAGAATGTTCCATGTGCACTAGAGAAGAATGTG
>NW_026744818.1:0-144 GCF_022355385.1 Mustela nigripes
TTTCTGCCTCAGACTCTTTCTTTACCTGAATAATAATAGCACTGACCATAAAATTATCTCATTTTTTCAAACAAGCAGACAATACAAAACCATCTGAGGTCAGTGCTATTATTATTCAGGTAAAGAAAGAGTCTGAGGCAGAAA
>NW_026744818.1:244-2799 GCF_022355385.1 Mustela nigripes
AGGGAAAGGGAATGAATTTCTATCTCACAAAGCACTGTACTTCATGAAATATCCTATTAGACATGTTTCTTCTCCATGTTTTTTCTCAAGCTCCTAGATACTGGATTGTCTCTCTCTTTCCTCCTTAATCACCCTCTCATTCTCTAACTTTCTACCCTTACTGCTTTACTCCTGGTTTCTAATAGCTGTCTAGCTTTTCTCTAGGCCTCAGAATAATTTACTTTTAATGAAGACTGATTACATCTGTTACCCTCCTATCCACAAGCTAGTAGGCATCTGCTTTTTAATAATGTGTCAATTACTACCATGTATTCTGAGGTTGATGAGTGACTATGTTTTAGGTCAATGAAACATCGTTCAAGCTACCAGGTTTCACTCTCCTCAAAGAATGGAGGATGGATTTTAATTACAAGTAATGGTTTGCTGTAACATGTTCTAAATCAAAAGACAAAATTTGTTAAATCAAATGGTTAAGGGATCCAACTCTTTTAAGACTTTCTCTAAAACCTGAACTGCCATCGTATTACTGAATATTTCCAGTATGTATTACTAATCATTTTCAGTGATATATTATCATGCTCTTGTGGAGGTAAGCCACTCCACAAGATGTTGGTTGGCCTCCTACTTACTGACTACCATCATTTAATTGAGCTACTATTCTATAAATTGAATTTTTAATCTCAGAAGTGTAATGATTGACAGATGATGTTGGATCTGATAAGTTTCTTGGTGTAATCCATATAGTTAAGAGAATCTTTTTGTGTGTGAAATAAATAAGGGTTTGCATCATAGGAGTTCCTACCATTAGAAAGTTCCAATGCAAACTTTAACAAGAATTGTTCTCAATAACTTCATGAAAAGTCAATACACATCAAATAAATTGATCTTTGCATAGTTGCCAAAAGGTCTAATGTAAAATAAAAGAGGAAAATGAACACCAAATGCATTAGAAAATATTCAATTAAGTATTTCTTTGTCATAAAAAAGTCTAGTTATGATAAAATGCACATTTTATTTGATCACTGTTTTAAAGCTAGCTCACTGTTACGTACATTATTACATATGTTTATGTTGGGTAAAATATTTAGTCAGAGCACTAGGGCGTTGAAACCATTCTAAATTATTCAAATGTTTTCATGTACTCAGTGTTTATTGAAAACCCACTACATGGCAGATGCAGGTTCTAAGGGAGAAGTATTAGTGACTTCTGGTAAAAGTCTAACAACTGCTTTTCAGGGGGTGGAGGTAAGGGGCTGATATGTAGAACTGATCCTGTTCCAAGATGTGAAGTCTCTCACATGGCAGGTGTCAAGCTATTTCTGTGGGCTTTCTGAATGCAGAATTGAGAAGACAGCACAACTGGCTTTTGGGAAGCATCTAGTCAGGCCCTGCACCCTTCTGTGTGGACCACAACATTTTGCTGCAGGGGATATAGAGATCTCTGCTCTCCTGGGCTGAGGGATGTGAGAGAAAACAGACAATAAGGAATGAGCATGACTGATTCCTAAATTATACTGTCTTTTATAAATTAGTAACTATTTTGTAAAGGAAAACTGAAAAACCTTGGAAGTAGGGGCTTACTATAATTTTATGTAGAGAAATTGGGGGGAGGCCTTATTGGGGTGACATGCAGATATCTGGGAGAGGAGTGTGTCTGGTTTAAGAACCATCTAGTGTAAATGCACTAAGGCCTTAGGAGGAAATATCATGTGAATTGCTAAGAAAGATTTGTTTTTTCCTTTCTAATATTAGTAAATGTATTGGTGCTTATCCTGTTAGTCTCCTGGTTAGACCATCCAGTATAGTACTGAATAAACACAATGATAGTGAGTTCGTAACTGATTTTTGTTAAAATGATTTTTCTATGAACAAAGTATATCATGAAACAAATAAGATTTTGCATCTTTTGCACTTAAATGAATTGTATGAATAAACTGTTATATCAAAATAGCCAGAAAAGGTAAGAGAATGTTATAACTCTAAGCCATGACTATATTTATGGTCTTTGTATAGTAAATTAAAAGTGTTAAACATGACTTAATATTTTCTGAATTTCTAGAAGGTGTGTTTCCTGATGGAATCATATAACAGTTTCTCTCTTATGCTCTTGTTCTTTTTATGTATCTTAATTTTTAAGAATTGTTGTGGAAAAATTGGAATTTAAAAATATTTAGAAGAAGAAAATGAGGTCATTTTTATAGTTATGGAGTGGAAAGACTAACTCAAAGGAAGGGAAATGCATGAGAAAGTGATTGGTTTTTAAATGGAAATAATATATATTCAAATATCCTCTGTATACTGTTGGCAACAGAAATACAAACAATGAAGTAAAACTGTAGTGAGACTATGTTGATATTCATAGACATTTGAGGGACCTTGTTTTTTGTTTACTTGTTCTTTATTATGCCTCTAATTGATGACAACACTTTTATCCTTTATTTTGAATTGTTTGAGAAGAATACAATCTTCCTTGCCCTGTCCATGAAGGCTCGCTTGACTTGCTGGTTCCTTAGGCTGTAAATAAAGGGGTTCAGCATGGGGGCTACTGAGGTGTT
>NW_026744819.1:0-2798 GCF_022355385.1 Mustela nigripes
TTTCTCTATTTTTTGTATATCTCTTAAAGGTTTTTGATTTATGGTTGCCATTAGGTGTATATATAACATCTTGTGCATATAGCTGTCTATATGAGGATGATGAGGGTCTAAACCCATTCTATTTTTTTTTTAAGATTTACTGATTTATTTGAGAGAGAAAAAGAGAGAGAGAGCAGGAATGAGGGGTAGAAAGGGAGAGAATGTAAGTGGACTCCATGCTAAGCACAGAGTCCTATGCAGGGCTCAATCTCATGACCATGAGATCATGACCTGAAAGGAAGAGTCATTTGGTTAACTGAGTGAGCCATCCAGGTGCCCCAAGTCTGAACCCATTCTAAAAGCATTTAATTTCTACTTGCCTTCTCACCACATTTTATGTATATGATGTCATACCTTATATCCTTTTATTTTCTGAATCCCTCGACTGATTTTTATAGATATAATTGATTTAACGACATTTAGCTTTAATCTATACTTGTTTTATAAGTGATTAATGTACTTATATTATGTTTGCATGTTTCTGTGTATTTTCTTTCCTTTCTAATTTTCTCCCTGATTATGGACTTACTTCCGCTCAAAGAATCCCCTTTAATGTTTCTTGTAAGACTGGCTTAAGGGTGATGAATTCCTTTATCTTTTGTTTGTCTAGAAAACTCTTTATCCCTCCTTCTATTCTGAATGATAGCTTTACTGGATAGAGTATTTCTTGTTGCACTTTTTTCCTTTCATATCATGCCACTCTCTTTTGGCCTGCAAAGTTTCGGCCAATAAATCAGCTGAAGCTTTATGAAAGTTCCCTTGTAGGTAACTTTTTTCCTCTTTGCTTGGTACTTTTAAAATTCTTTTTGTTCCTACTTTTTGCTATTTTAATTATTATGAATCTTGGCGTAGACCTCCTGGGGTTGATTTTGTTGAGGGCTCGCTGGGCCTCCTGTATCTGGATGTCTTTTATTTTTTTTTCTCAGGATTAGGAAAGTTTCACCTATTATTTATTCAGATAAATTGTCTGTCTGCTTTTCTCTCTCTTCTCTTTCTGGGATTCCTATAATGCAAATGTTGTTATGCTTGTTGATGTCACTGTGTTCCCTTGACCTTATTTATTATTATTTTTTATTTTTGCTGTTTGGATTGGCTGCTCCTTCAGTTCACTGGTCTGTTCTCCTTCTTCCTCTAGTTTATGTATTCTCTCTAGTGTATTTTTTATTTCAGTTATTGAGTTCTTCATCTTTTATTGTTTTTTTTTTAAGATTATTTATTTATTTATTTGACAGAGAGAAATCACAAGTAGTCGGAGAGGCAGGCAGAGAGAGAGAGGGAAGCAGGCTCCCTGCTGAGCAGAGAGCCCGATTCGGGACTCGATCCCAGGACCCTGAGATCATGACCTGAGCCGAAGGCAGCGGCTTAACCCACTGAGCCACCCAGGCGCCCCTTATTGGTTCTTTTTTAGATTTTCTATCTTTTTGATGAAGATCTCACTAAGGTCCTCCACTCTTTGTTCAATCCCAGTAAGTATCTTTATGACCATTAGTTTGAATCCTCTATCAGGCATATTGCTTATCTCCATTCATTTAGCTATATTGGTATGATTTTGTCCTGTTCTTTTATTTGGAACATATTCCTCTACCTCTCCATTTTGTCTAATTCTTTGTGTTTGTTTCTGTTTATTGGGAAAGTCAGTTATGTCTTCTGATCTTGAAACCAGTGGCATCACGAAGAGAAGATCCTTGAGTGCCCTGTAGTGCAATGTTCTCTGTTCACCAGAATCTGGTGCTTTAGGGGTATCTCCTATGTGTATAGTGTGCACCCTCCTATTGTGGTTGAGCCACATTTGCCTTCAGTCCAGTCAGATGTAATGACTCTCTTTGCCTGTTATGGGCAGGGATTGGTCTCTGTGACATTATTACACAGCCAGTCTAAGGCCACCTTGGGCTCATGGTCAAACCTCATTGGTCAAACCAATCTCATTGGTCAAACCAGATTCCTGCTCTCAGGCAATGCTAGAACTGTGGTCACACTGAACTGCTAGGGGGCATTCCCTGCATTGTCCCCTAAGAGGCTTTTGTTGGTAGGTGGGGTCTGCATTCAGACCTGATGTCTCTCCCTAGTCCCTCTTTGTGGATCATGGTGACCCTGAACTACTGAGCTCTCACTTTATGCTGTACCATGAGAGGATTCTGTTGGTGGGTGGGGCTGGCAGTCAGATTGAATGTCTGTTCCAGCTTATTACAGAGGCTGCAACTGAAGAACATATGTGTGATTATCTCCCTTCTCCTTAGGGCAAGAGACACTTTGAAATTGATGTTGACCACTGTTGTCAGGGCTGCTTGCAGTGTGAGACATGTCAGGTATGGCTTTGGAGGGGCTCCTGCTGAGTAGGTAGGGCAATATGGATAGGACAGAGCCACAGCAGAATGCATAGGTGGGATGTGTTAGAATGCTAGGTGTTGAGTTCATCCTAGAGTTCCCAAAGGTGTTGGGGTATCTAGGTTGGGAACTGGGGCAGGGGAAGAGATGGACTTGTGAGCTCTTAACCTTGAAGAAGTTTCCTAACAATTTCTGCCCCTCTAAGGCATGTTCTGAGATTAATAAATACATCTCCTTCATGTATACTTCAGGTGCTTTTCAAACTGCTGATCTGTGCTGTGTCTTGGCTGGATTATTTGTTATACTTTTTTTTTTTTAAGGGTGGGGAGTCAGTTTCTTATCTTCCTCAGGCTCTTCTAGAGCTGAGGTCACTGATTTTTAAAGTTTTTGGTGTTAAGCCCCTCTGATTGTAAAAACTCATGAAGTTAAGCCCA
>NW_026744820.1:0-2798 GCF_022355385.1 Mustela nigripes
CTCAGTTGGTTAAGCATCTGACTCTTGGTTTTGGCTCAGGTCATGATACCGGGGTTGTGGAATAGAGCCCAATACCTGGCTCAGGGCTCAGGATGGAGTCTCCTTGACCTTCTCCCTCTGCTCCTCACTGCCCTCCCGCCCCACTCCCTCCCTCTCTCTCTCAAACAAATAAATAAAATAATAAAATCTTTTAAAAAAATACTTTATTGCTAAGGGGCGCCTGGGTGGTACAGTCTGTTAAGCCATGGACTCTTGGTCTTAGCTCAGGTCCTGATCTCAAGGTCCTGAGATCGAGTCCTGCAACAGGCTCTGCATTCGGCAGGGAGTCTGCTTGAGATTATCTCTCTGCCTCTCCCACTCCCACACTCTCTCCCCCACACTCTTTCAAAAATAAATACATAAATCTTTTTTTTAAAAAATACATAATTGCTTTAAAAAGCTATCATCTAAGCTTTAATGTGAATTGTAATCATTGATCACAGATCACCATAACCAATACAATAATAATGAAATGTTTGAAATATTGTAAGAATTAGCAGAATGTGACAGAGAGACCTGAAGTGAGCAAATACTGTTAGAAAATAGCACTGAAAGGGGCGTTTGGGTGGCTCAATCAGTTGGGCATCTGCCTTCAGCTCTGATCGTGGTCCTAGGGTCCTGGGATCAAGCCCCACAGGGAGCCCTGAGGCGAGATCCCTGCTCGGCGAGGGTCTGCTTCTCCCTCTTCCTCTATCCCTCCCATCCCTTGTGCTCTCTCCCTATCAAATAAATACATCAAATATTAAAGAAAAAAATGGTGCTGATAGACTTGCCTGACACAGGGCTGCTACCAACCACCCTTTAGTTTGTAAAAAATTGAAATGATCTGCATAGCACAATCAAGCAAAGCGCAATAAAATGTGGTACAGCTATAGTTTCACAGGTGTGTGCATGTGTCAAAACTCATTAGATTGTATGTGTCTTTTATTTTATTTTTTATTTTTTTAAAGATTTTATTTTTAAGCAATCTCTACACCCAATATGGGGCTCAAACCCACAACCCGAATATCAGGAGCCACACACTCCATCGAACAAGCCAGCCAGAACCCCCATATGTGCATTTTAATATACATTATTTATATCTTGAGAAAGCTATTTTAAAACATTATTATGTGTGGCAGAAATTGGTGTGATACTGAAATACTTCTCTTCTTTTTTACGATTATTTATTTATTTATTTGAGAGAAAGAGAGAGAGAAAAAACACAATTGGGGGGAAGGGCAGAGGGAGAGGGAGAAGCAGACTCTGTGCTGAGCAGAGGAGCCCCCCATGCAGCTCAATCCAGGACCTTGAGACCACGGCCTGAACCAAAGGCAGATGCTATAACTAACTGAGCCACTCAGGCACCCCAAGTGTGACCCTCAAATACTTCAATGATGTTGTGGTGGTCATCTCATCATAACTCCATTTTTTAAAAGACTTTTTAAATTTATCTGACAGAAAGAGACACAGCGAGGGAGGGAACACAAGCAGGGGAGCAGCAGAGGGAGAGGGAGAAGCAGGCTTCCTGCCGAGCAAAGAGCCTGATGTGGAGATCGATCCCAGGACCCTGGGATCATGACCTGAGACAAAGGCAGACTCTTAATGACCAAGTCACCCAGGTGCCCCCTTAACTCCATTTAATTCACCAATCTGTCACTTGCAAAGATTGGAAGGGCTACAACAGATGACAATGGATCACTGCATGCTTAACCAAGTAATAGCTTTCATTGTTTCTGCTGTGTTGGACTCTGGAATAACATCAGACTACATCAGGCCATTTGACCCAGCTGATTGCATGTTACTGAGGTGCCTTTGGTTAAGGAATATGCCATATGGATCTTCTGGTAATCCACAATGGAAGAGTTGCAAGACACAAACCTCTAGAAATCTAAAACAGGGGGTTACCAACTTGGTAGAAACCAAGTGTCTGACTATAGAGTACCAAATGACTATGTAGCTTGAACTTCCCATTATGAGCTAGGTTCTGTCAAACCCATCAGTTTATAAGGTCTTGTGGGCTCAGCAGTAACATATCATAAAATAGAAGTGGTACAAAATTGGGGTGCCTGGGTGACTCAGTCAGTTAAGCGTCTGCCTTCAGCTCAGGTCATGATCCTGAAGTCTCAGGATCCAGCCCCACATGAGGCTCCTGCTCAGCAGGGGAGTCTGCTTCTCCCTCCCCATCTCACTCTGCTCCTCCCCCTGCTTGTACTCTCTCTCTCTCTCTCTCTCTCTCTTTCTCTCTCTCTCTCTCATATAAATAAAAGGAAGTCCAGAGAATATAAGTAAGCTGCACAATCTGTCAGAGGTAATTAATTCTTATCATTATGAGGACCTAGAACTGCTGCTACCTAACAAAAGCATAAAGAAATGTTTTTGGCATTCATGTGATCCACTGGGGGCATCTTTTGATCCACTTGTGCTCAGTTGAGTTATAAATGTGCAATTATTGCCACCATAGCCTGAAGAGTGTGGTGACCAGGCCTTACTCCCTAGAAATAAGAGTGGGGCATCTAGGTGGCTCAGTTGGTTAAGGAGCTAAATGCTGATCTCAGCTCAAGTTATGATCTCAGGGTCCTGAGATTGAGCCCCATATTGGGCTCTGCATTGGGTGGAGTCTGCTTGAGGGTTTTTTCTCCTCTCTGCTCCTCCCCTGCCCAGTAATGTGCATATGCACATGCATTCTCTCTCTCTCTAAAAAAGTAATAAAATAAAATATGTTTAAAAAGAAAGGGGGTAGGATTATGGACATTGGGGAGGGTATGTGCTTTGGTGAG
>NW_026744821.1:0-2798 GCF_022355385.1 Mustela nigripes
AGGATCAGACGATCTCTCAGGTTGGACATTCTGTCCATGATGTCCCCTTTTTGAAGGGGGGAGTGGATCACGAGGCCATGGGGATTTTCCCACGATGGGAGTTCTGAGAGGATCCCACCCGCAATATTCTTCTGCAGCAGAATTGAGACCTGTTGGTTGGCTCCAGGCAAACTATTCCGAGCAGGGTTCTAAGGATGGATGGCTGGGTAGCCCACCTCGCATTCCAATTGTCTCCATACAACAAGACAGGTTAGAACGGCTGGATCTGGGGGAGCAACCGAGGAGGTTGAGATGAGATGGACTCACGTGGATGTGTCCTAATATGATTTTGTGTCTATGGAGACCTTGGAATGAAGCGGTGGCACTGGGGCCCTGAAGGGTTCTCCTAAATAGAGGCTTTCACACAGCTCCATCGTGCAAGTTTCCCATGTGTAGATGAGATTTGTTCTGATGGGTGAGTCAAGAAACAGCCATATGCTGTTATTAAAATCCAGGCCTCTGAGGAGAGATGCCTGGAAACCAAAGCAATGGATCCGATAGATGCCTAGGGGCCTGTTCGTTCCTTTTTACCTCTGGGGACATCAGTCTCCGGGTCTGAGTGCCGGTAGGTGCACAGATGGGCCCAGATTGCCCCTGATTGTCCTGGGAAGCCACAAATACTGGGATGGCCTCAGGGACTTTGGAGGTTTATCCTCTTAGTAGGGTTGTGGCCATTGGAATGGGTACTTACAATTCCCTTGGAGAGAGGAAGCACAGTCGTCAGTTTGGCTCCAGGGACCTGAGCCTGTAGGGTGTGTAGGCCAGGGCTGTTGGGACAGTTGTCTGAAACACAAATTCGGCTCATGTTTCGGGTCATAGGTATGGCAGGACTGATCTACAGACCATGAGGAGAACTCTTCGGGATATGAAAATAGGGCGAGTGTGAGGCTCTTGGTCAAGTTTTTGTCTCTGGATATCGTGTCACTCATGGTCATGAAATTTCCGGGTGACTTCATGGGAAATGGACGAATCTTACTCTCTGGGGATTTGGGCACGTCCAAAGAGTTTGGGGTCATTCTGTGCGATGGAAGACGTCCATTGTTTTGTTGTTGTTGATTTGATTTGTTTTGTTTTTCAACCTCAGGTGTCCCACCAAATGAGGGATTCCAGAGTAGAGCCCTGGGGAGGGGCGACTGGACAACCAGAAATCTGGTTAAAAATCGGGCCTAGGGACATGTCAAGCCCATTATGATATCTAATGGTCCAGCCACAGAGAGGACGTACTAGAGGACAGGACTCAGGCTGAGGGACACAATGCGTGTTTATGCTCTCGTCGCACTCAAGAATGGGCGGGGCCTCAGGGTGAATGCTGCTTTCTCCTACACTGAACGTTGGACAACATGCCAACCACAAGGTTTCTTTCCATGGGTAAGGAAGAGTTCTGATATATCATCACAGTGACCCGTGGGCAGTGATTGGAGATAAGGTCTAGGTTCTGAAGCCTGAAAACAGAGGTAGGGAAGAGATGATGACCTAAGTCCATGGCGGGTCTGATGTGCTCAGTGTGCGGTCAGCTGTCTGGGTGTTGGTCACGAGGTCCGGGCTCAGGTTGTCAGACAGTGAATTAGTGCCCAGGTTACACTATATATTTGTGTGCATTTGAGTGCCGTGTAGGTTCTAATCTGAAGAACTCTTCAGGATATGAAGAATGAGCGAGTCTGAGGCGCGTGTTCAGGCTTTTGTCTCTGGATTTTGTATCAGCGATCGCCGTGGAATGTTGGGAAGGCCTCATGGACCATGGACGAATCTTGCTCTCTGTGGATTTGGCCCGTTCCCAATTGATTTTCATCAGTCTGTGGGATGGAAGGACTCCTTTCAGGTTTGTTACCTCAGGTGTCCCACCAAAAGAGGAATTCCAAAGCAGAGCCCTGGGGAAGAGTGACGGGACAACACGTACTATGGTTAAAAATTTGGGCCTAGGGGCATGGCAAGCCCAATATGCTGTCTCTCCATCCAGCCACTGAGAGGCCTTACCTGAGGACTGGGCTTAGGTGAGGGGTCACAATGTGTGTTTGTGACCCTTGTGACCGCAAGCATGGTCGGGGCCTCATGGGCCACACTGGTTTCCACTACACTGAACCTTGGACAACATGCCAACCACAAGGTATCTTGCAATTCAGAAAGAGTTCTGATTTCTGCATCATTTTCAAATCTGGACCGTGATTGGAGATAAGGTCTTGGTTCTGAAGCCTGAAAACGGAGGTTGAGAAGAGCTGAACCTAAGGCCATGACGGGTCCGATGTGCTCAGTGTGCGGCCAGCTGTCTGGGTGGGGCCAGCAGGTCCAGGCTCAGGCTGTGTCAGAAAGGGCATTAGTGCCCAGGTCAGCCTATATATTTGGGGTACAGCAGAATGGCGTGCAGGTTGATCCTCATTTGGGGTTTCTGGGTAGCCCCAGAGGGCAATATTTTTCTTCTGGAGGGCAGGCAGAGTGCTGCATTGTAGTTCTGGATTGCCAAACTGGAGGGCTTTTGGACCAGTAGTCTGAGGACGGAAGTCTGAGAACCCAAGCTAGGCCTAGGTTTCTGGGTGAGGATATGGCAGGCACACCTACAGACCTGAATCGAAGTCTCGTGCATCTGAAGTCAGGGCGAGGATCACACGATCGCTCAGGTTGGACATTCTGTCCCTGATGGCCCCTTCTTGAAGGGGGTTGGATCACGAGGCCATGGGGTTTTTCCCACGATGGGAGTTGTGAGAAGCTCCCAACAGCAAAGATTCTTCTGCAGGACAATTTAGACCTGTTCGTTGGCTTCTGGA
>NW_026744822.1:0-2798 GCF_022355385.1 Mustela nigripes
AAAATGTCTATACTGCCTAGAGCAATCTATACATTTAATGCCATTCCGATCAAAATTCCACTGGTATTCTTCAAAGAGCTGGAGCAAATAGTCCAAAAATTTGTATGGAATCAGAGGAGACCCTGAATCGCTAAAGAAATGTTGAAAAACAAAAATAAAACTGGGGGCATCACGTTACCTGATTTGAAGCTTTACTACAAAGCTGTGATCACCAAGACAGCATGGTACTGGCATAAAAACAGACACACACACCAGTGGAACAGAGTAGAGAGCCTAGATATGGACCCTCAACTCTATGGGCAAATAATCTTCGACAAAACAGGAAAAAATATACAGTGGAAAAAAGACAGTCTCTTGGGATTATGGACATTGGGGAGGGCATGTGATTTGGTGAGTGCTGTGAAGTCTGTAAACCTGGTGATTCACAGACCTGTACCCCTGGGGATAAAAATATATGTTTATAAAAAATAAAAAAATTAAAAAAAAAAAGAAAAAAAAAAGAAAAAAGACAGTCTCTTCAATAAATGGTGCTGGGAAAACTGGGCAGCTATATGTAGAAGAATGAAACTCAACCATTCTCTTACACCGTACACAAAGATAAACTCAAAATGGATAAAAGACCTCAACGTGAGACAGGAATCCATCAGAATCCTAGAGGAGAACATAGGCAGTAATCTCTTCAATATCAGCCACAGCAACTTCTTTCAAGATATGTCTCCAAAGGCAAAGGAAACAAAAGTGAAAATAAACATTTCAAGTATTCTTCATTCAATAAATGATATCAACATTTACCTAGATGCTAATTTGAAAAAACTAAGGATCATCATTTTCCTTTTATGACTTCCTGGTGTTAAAATTACTCAATTGTGCCATGTGGGTGAGCTGGGAGAATTTAGGTTAGTTGTTTTCTTACTAATTTCTCTATCTAGTTCTGTGAAATCACTCAGAAGTAGTAGCAAGAGGGGATTCCAGGAGGCCAATTAGGAGACTAGGTAGAGAGATGATAACAGCTTGGGCCAAGGTAGTAGCAATGCAAATTCAAGCTAAATGTAGAATCTGAGAATTACAGAAACTGGTGATTGATGGAATGTTGGAGGAAAACAAGAAAAGGGTAGAAGGGCGATGTTTTCAGTGCTAATAGAAGTAGCTGGTGCCAAAAAGTACAGTGGACAACAAATTAGTGGTCAATTCAATAAACAACAAGAAAAAAGCCAGAGGAGGCAAAAAGCAAACAAACAAACAAACAAAAACTTACAACCATGTTAACCAGAAAGTGAAAAATAGTAAGACAGTGAAATAAATTCATACATATATAAATAATAGCAATATATGTATGTGGATTAAATTTTCAAGTAAAACTTAATTCTCTCCTATTTAGGAGACATCCCTAAGATGTAACAACATATTACTTTTGAAAGCAAAGAAATGAAAAATACATGCAAGGTAAAAACTAACCAAAAGTTCACATGATATTAGACAAAGGTTCTTTTAAAGTGAAAAACACTATTAGGGATGAAGCAAATATGGCATACTCAGATGATTTTCTACCAAATATGCAATCTTTCCATTTCCTGACTAATGGAACCCCAATTTTGTTTGAGGCAGCAATGGGCCCAGTTAAAAATACTCAATTTTCTGGACTCTTGCAGCAAGGGATGATTGTGATCATTTCTGGCAAAGAACGTATAGACGGAAATCTACTGGATGGTACTCTTGAGAAGGCTATTATTTTCCTGATATAAAAGAATGGTCTTAGCTGACACTTGTCTTTCAACTTTCTATCATCTTCTTATATGTAATGCTGAGCTGATACTGTAGGTTGAGCAGACATTCAGTGACTACAAATTTGAAAGTACAAATTTAAGAAAGGTGGAGTAGGAAGTTAGAAGAATCTGGGTCCTTGGAAACTTCTTTAAATAGTATGACCAGCCCTGAGCTATCTATTATCAGATTTCTTACTTCTTGAGAAAAATTATATTCTGTCACTAAGACACTCTAGCTGGTTTTCCATAATATGCAGCTGATTTCATTTTCAGCAGACATAATGATACAAGGACCAATTCATCAGGAAGATATAATGATCCTGAACCAGCATATATGTACCAGAAAGAGATACCAAATTCATAAACATAGTAGGACATTTTGACATACCTTTTTTAGTAAATGATAACCCAAGCAAATAAATTATGTGTAAGTACAAATTATTTGAAGAATACAATTAATAAGCTTGATCCAAGAGATATGGAAGTTTGAATTCAATAATAGCAGAAAACTTTTTTATACAGAAGCACACACAATAAATTACATAGTTCTTATTTTGAACAAATGGTTATCTGTGAATTGATCTGATAGATCAATTAAAAATAAGAAAAATCAAAGTTTTTATTTTAGCTTCACTTAATTCTTCCTTGATGTTCTTCCCTTCTTCATACAAAACCAATTTTCTGACCTATGTTATTTTCCTTCTCTCTGAAGAATTTATTTTAAACTTTTTTTGCAAGCTAGGTCCACTGGCAACAAATCCCCCTCAGTTTTTGTTTGTCTGAGAAAGTCTTCATTTCTCCCTCACTTTTGAAGGACAATTTTCCAGGGTATGGAATTGTTGGTGGGTGGTTCTTGCTGTCAACACCTTCAATATTTCACTCCACTCTCTTCTTGCTTACATAATTTCTGAGAGTAAGTCTGAGGTAGTTTTTTTTTTTCTTCATTTTTTATTTTTTATAAACATATAATATTTTTTATCCCCAGGGGTACAGGTCTGTGAATCGCCAGGTTTACACACTTCACAGCACTCACCA
>NW_026744823.1:0-296 GCF_022355385.1 Mustela nigripes
AGTCCACATGATACAGTGTTTCCTAATGATCCATTTAATAACACACCCCTTCCCATGGCCAGCTTCTGCTGCCTTTCAGGTTATAGTCATTTCTCCCCCAGAACCCTTTCTTATGTGAAATCTAAATCAGGCCTCTCAGTGTTCTGTTTCCCGCCCCCCAACCTCGGGCTGGACTGTAAACTCCCAGAGGGAGAGCTTCGTGTCTGCCTTCACAGGTGTATCCTCAGCGCCTTGCTTGATGCCCACAAAATCCTGTATGGCCGAATGTATACATGTGTTGCAGTGGTCCCCCCCCC
>NW_026744823.1:396-2797 GCF_022355385.1 Mustela nigripes
GCCTTGCTCCCCTCGGGCCCCCCTTCCGCCTTCCCCGCCCCCCCCCCGAGCTCTGGAGTCCTATTCTTGTGGTCGCCCGCCCCCCCCCCCCCCCCCCCGCCAAGCCATCCATGGTTTCGCTTTCCGTGGTTTGTCGCCATGGCAACTGGTCTGGACGCAGATGATCCTCCTCTGACGTAAGGTCACCACGCCTGCGTCACTCCCCTCACTGCCTCTCTCCACGTAGGTAGGCATCGTATCACATCATCACGAGAAGGGGGAGTCCAGGGCAGTAGGCTCTTTTGAGATGGTGACCACATTCAGGTAACTTTTATTACAGTATATTGTTAAAATTATTCTACTTAATTTTTAGTTACTGTTAATGTTTTATGGTGCCTAATTTATAAATTAACTTTATCACAATCATAGAAAGTTTAATAGATCTACATAGGAAAAAAACCCCATAGTGTCTAGAGGTTTTAGGCACCCATTGGGGGTTAGAACATATCCCCCAAGGAAAAGGGGGCCTACTATAATTTATTCTTGATTGTAAGTATCAGTTTTCATAGCATATGGTCAGTTTGGTAATAGGCATACAGAAATTAGAATTCAGTGCTGAACTCTGAGGGGTACTGATGCCAACAGATACGCTTAACTTTGACTTCTGGAAAAAAAGAATTCTGATAGCAGCTTGTTTGGGCAATCATTTGTTATTTTTTCATGAGGATAAAGGGAAGGGTGCAGAAGAAGGATAAACAATGGAACATGGCGACATGAGTAACTTTATTTTAAGTTACTGAATCAAACACTGAAGCGGTTCTTTTTCAGGTAGTATTCTTGGTCATCAGAAAATATTCTTGAATAGTGCAAACTATTTCATGCCGTTTTTTTCACTGTGCATATACTGAACTGTAGGCATTACCTTCCAGAGTCTCCCTACTCTTTTAGCTCATTTGGACCATATTGATGATATTTTTATGAAGGAGAATTCCATTTTTATTTCCATAAGTCAGAGCGGCATCTTTCGGGACCTACAGTGTTTCCCACCCCCCTCAGAATATGGGAAACACTTAACAGGCTACAATTTTCTTAGAGAGTTCTATAATGTTTCACTTTTAATGTAATTTGTTCTGGTTCAGCATTAAAATGGGGCTTTCTTAATGTTTTAACAAGATTAAAAAGTACCGTCTGTTACTCCTGTGATAAGTTTTTCATGAAGTCATTGTAGTGATAGTATTTTATTTTCTGAATAGCACCCTGATTTATGATCTAAGTAAACAATGCATCATTTGCAACTATGAGGATGATGATATTAACCAGGTATCAGTTTTATTTGTTCAGGTGAACTCTGCACTAATCTAAGTAAATAACTAAGTAAAACTGTTACTATGAAATGCTGTGAAACAAAAAGTTTAACAGAATAATGTAAGCAGTTAATTTAAAGTAATCCTGCACAGGGTCCCTGTTTTCTGGGCATTGTGCCACTCCTTTCACAAACACCTTTGCCCATCCATGCGTATCCTTGATTCCTGTAGTCAGCAGTTAAATGCATGGCGCATTTGGGCATTGACGTCCGGAACACATACAACATCTATAGGTGTGGGGCTGGCCAATCTGTTCTTGCTCTGTTTAAACCAAAGGCCCTAACCTTGTTCAGGTGACAGTATTTTTGGACTTTGTGGTTCTCTTTAAGGAAGGAGCTCCGTGAAATAGTGTTAAATTATTAGATCAAACAAACCTGTACCTACAAAACAAATGCTAAATGCCACACGAGATAGTTTTCAGAAATCGTATTGTCACGTGTCTCTGTTGATGTTTGTGTGCTGCTGCCCATTCATTTTTAGAAGCTGTGTAATAATAGAAGCCAGAGTCTTAAGAAAATATTAACTCGGTGGAAACTTTAAAATGGATAGAATTTTACCTATTAACTTGCCGCCTTCATGCAAGGTGAGAAACACCATCATTATTTGATGTGTGAGATGGAGTACTTTATTACATAGAGAACCGCTGTCATAGATGAAGGTAGAATCAGCCACACTTCATTTAAAGACAGCATTTAATCAGAGCGGAGACAAACCATGAGAGACTCTTGGCTCCAGGAAACAAACTGTGGGTGACGGAAAGGAAGGTGGGTGGGGGCATGGGGTAACTGGGTGATGGGCATTACAGAGGGCATGTGATGTGATGAGCACTGTGTGTTACATGCAACTAATGAATCATTGAACACTACATCAAGAACTAATGATGTACTGTGTGTTGTCTAATTGAATTTAAATAAAAAAAAAAGCATTTATTTAGCCTTATAAAAACACTCAAAATTTAGGAAGAAGCCATAGTGTTATTTTATGAGCTATTTTTCATCAGTTTCATTCAGCCTTCTAAGATAAGCAGGTTCCTTTCATTTTCTCATTTGTAAAATAAA
>NW_026744824.1:0-2797 GCF_022355385.1 Mustela nigripes
GCTAGTTACAGGAAAGTGGCCACACACCTGTACTCTTCAACTACAGATGAACCTTGAACAACATGGTTTGAATTACGTGGGTTCAATTACAAGTGGATTTTTCAAAAAATACATGGTATGAAAAATACTGTATTTCTCTTCCTTATTATTTTCTTAGTATTTTCTTTTCTCTAATTTAATTCACCACATTATACACTGTAAAACATAGACAGCATACATAATACGTTAACTGACTGCTTATGTTATTGGTAAGTGTTCCTGTAAACAGTAGGCTTGGAAGTATGTAAGTTCTGGGGGACTTATAAGTTATATTGGGATTTCAACTCTATATGGGGCTGGCATCCCTAATCCCCAAGCTGTTCAGGGGTCACCTGGATAGGGAAAAAATCTGGAAGATAACCTTAGATAACATACTAAAGAGGTATACTAAACGAACAACTAAAACCAGAGAGTTATAGCTAAGAAGAAATGATATAAACTGGATTTAAAAACAAAAACCAATTCAACTAAGCCAAAGACAGTAGAAGAAAAGGGGAAAGAGGATGGGTGGGAAAAACAGAGAACAAATAGCAAGACAGGTTTAAAACAAATCCTCTCAATAATCATAAAAACCCAAAATGGTCTCTTTAAAAAGGCAAAGACTACAATATTTACAAAAAAGAAACACAATCATATCTGCATGTAAGAAATCCATGTCAAATATCAAAAGCTTCTGCACAAGAAAGGAAACAGTCAACAAAACAAAGGCAACCCACAGAATGGGAGAAGATATTTGCAAATGACTATACAGACAAAGGCTGATATCCAGGATCTATAAAGAACTTCTCAAACTCAATACACACAGGTAATCATGTCAAAAAAAAAATGGGGAGAACACATGAAAAGACACTTCTCCAATGAAGACATACAAATGGCTATCAGACACATGAAAAAATATTCATCATCAGGGAGATTCCAATTAAAACCACACTGAGATACTACCTTACACCAGTTACAATGGCCAAAATTAGCAAGTCAGGAAACAATATGAGTTGGAGAGGATGTGGAGAAAGGGGAACCCTCTTACACTGTTGGACAGAACGCAAGTTGGTGCAACCAATTTGGAGAACAGTGTGGAGAATCCTCAAGAAATTAAAAATAGAGCTTCCCTGTGGCCCTGCAATTGCACTACTGGGTATTTACTTCAAAGACACAGATGTCGTGAAAAGAAGAGCCATCCCTACCCTAATGTTAATAGCAGCAATGGCCATGGTCGCCAAACTGTGGAAAGAACCAAGATGCCCTTCAACGGATGAATGGATAAGGAAGATGTGGTCCATACATACTACGGAGTATTATACCTCCATCAGAAAGGATGAATACCCAACTTTTGTATCAACATGAACACAAAGAGATTATGCTGAGTGAAATAATTCAAGCAGAGAGAGTCAATTATCATATGGATTCACTTATTTGTGGAGCATAACAAGTAACATGGAGGACATGGGGAGATGGATAGGAGAAGGGAGTTGAGGGAAATTGGAGGGGGAGATGAACTGTGAGAGACTATGGACTCTGAAAAACAATCTGAGGGTTTAGAAGGGGTGGGTCGGTGGGAGGTTGGGGGAGGCTGGTGGTGGGTATTATGGAGGGCAGGTATTGCATGGAGCACTGGGTGTGGTGCATAAACAATGAAATCTGTTACACTGAAAAGAAATTAAATAAAAAGAAAAAAAATTTTAAAGAGGGGCTATACAAAGAGTAAAATTAAAAACTAAAGAGAGGAAGTAAACGAATATTGGCCGTGTATCTAAGTCATTTGCCAAGTGCTTTTTTTAAAAAAAGATTTTATTTATTTATTTGATAGACAACGATCACAAGTAGGCAGAAAGGCAAAGAGAGAGGGCTGGGGCGGGGGGGGGGGGAAGCAGGCTCCCCGCGGAGCAGGGGCCTGCTGTGGGGACTTGATCCCAGGAGCCTGAGATCATGACTTGAGCTGAAGGCAGAGGCTCAACCCACTGAGCCACCCAGGCGCCCCCCCCAAGTGCTTTTATTTTTTTAAGTTTTTTTTTTTTAAGATTTTATTCATTCATTTGACAGACAGAGTAGGCAGAGAGGCAGGCAGAGAGAGAGAGAAAGAGAGGGAAGCAGGCTCCCTGCTGAGCAGAGAGCCCGATGCGGGACTCGAGCCCAGGACCGTGAGATCATGACCTGAACTGAAGGCAGCGGTTCAACCCACTGAGCCAGCCAGGTGCCCCCACCCCCAGTGCCTTTTAAAATTTTTAATAGACATACCCTATTTGCAAAAAAAAACTGACCCATATAGGACATTATTTTTAAAAGGAAACATTTTAAAACTAGAGATTGGGAGAATGGATTACACTTTGAAATTATACCTAAGAGTACAAATGCTGTAGCACATTAGGACCTTGCCTCTGAAGATTTAACAGTTGTCAGAGGCACTATCCTTGGCCATGTGGGCTTCCAATTTAAATCTGAGACAAAAATGTAAGAAGGAAATTCTACCATAAAATGAAATACACATACTTCTTCAATGACCACAGAAAAAAGGAATCAAGAGGTTTCCCAAAAGAGATTACATGAGCTTGGTCTTACATCTAAAAGTGGCTTTTACCAGTAAAACTAAGAGGTGGAAAGTCTTCAGGAAACACAGGGACATGAGAAAACATGCTGAGGAACACAAGTTTAACCTGAAGGCACATGGTAAGAAGTGGCAAAGATGAGCTGGTAGGTAGGACAGAGCCAGACCATGACCAGGCCTCACAGGTCGTTCAAGGAAAAAAGACAATACCTCCTC
>NW_026744825.1:0-2796 GCF_022355385.1 Mustela nigripes
CCACAGTCATTAAACTTTGGAAAGAACCAAGATGACCTTCAATGGATGAACGGATAAAGAAGATATGATCCATTTTTACAATGGAGTATTATGCTTCCTTCTGAAAGGAAGGATACCCAACTTTTGTATCAACATGGACGGGACTGGAGGAGATTATCCTGAGTGAAATAAGTTAAGTAGGGATTGTCAATTTTCATATGGTTTCACTTAATTGTGGAGCATAAAGAATAACACTGAAGACACTGGGTGATCAAGAGGAGAAGTGAGTGTGGAGAAATTGGAGGGGGAGACAAACCATGAGAGACTGTGGACTCTGAGAACAAACTGAGAGTTTTGAGGGAGGGGGCAGAGGGTTGGGTAAGGCTGTTAATGGGAGTTATGGAGGGCACATATTGCATGGAGCACTGGGTGCGGTGCATAAACAATGAATTTTGGAACCCTGAAAAAAATAAAATAAAAATAACAACAACAACTCCACTTCCCAACCTGTGGTAGGAGTCCCCCAAATGATTGGAAGCAGCCTCCGTTAGAGATCAATCCACTGCATGTTGAAGGTCCTCCCACTTCAAAAAGTCCAAGAAATATCCAATCCCAAAACAAAGTAAGGGCCAGCTCCACCTCATGGAATACCACCTGCTCTCCCTTAGAGAGTGTGCTGTTGCTTTAATAAACCTGCCTTCTGCTCTCACTTTGGGCATTGATCTCTAATTCTCACATGCCAACATACAAATAATGATGGGTTACCATTCCAATTCATAGAAAAGGAGGTACAGGGAAATTGAATGAAAAGGAATAACAAGGTAGGTTCATAAGTCAATCTTCCTTGTAAAAAAATTAACCTGAAATTGCGTTTCTGCCACCTCTCTCCTGTTAGATCTGATAAAGAATGACCACGATACATGAATTATAGTTTGGGGTTTTGAAAAGCATAATAGCTTTATACCAACACTTGAGCTTTTATTATTTATTTATTTATTTATTTATTTATTTATTTATTTATTTTTTGCTAACAAAATAGCTCGATTTGATATGCGGTTCCTGACAACCAACCTCAGAAGTAATTCCACCTACATGAGAAGTCAGAAAGAACCACAAACCAAACCTCAAAATAGATTCAAAGAGAAAATACTCTTAAAAATTTTCCCTTCCTGGGGCACCCGAGTGGCTCATTGAGTTAAAGCCTCTGCATTCGGCTCAGGTCATGATCCTACAGTCCTGGGATTGAGCTCCATGTCTGGCTCTCTGCTCAGCGGGGAGCCTGCTTCCACCTCTCTCTCTGCCTGCTCTCTGCCTATTTGTGATCTCTGTCTGTCAAATAAAATCTTTAAAAAAAAATTCCCTTCCTATTAGAAGCAGACCAAACCACTAACAAATTCCCCATAAAGCTTCATCTAAAAGGTTGTACTTTTTTCAGACACCCAGCAGGACCTTCTTCTCTGGGCCTGGTATTTCTTCAATGGTCTATTCCAGAGAATAAGACACTAAACTACTGAGCGCCAAGGGCCTCAGAACCACGAAAGGGATGATGAGGGGCACAACGCATGCCTCTGGTCACCAAGAGGGTATGTACACGTTTGCTGCTTTTCTGCATTTTTCAAAGCTGAGTTTTTAGCTGGAGGCCGCTCCTTTAGGATAAATTGCTGATACCGTATATTAAAAGCTATTATATGATTTTTTTACAAACCATTTCCTATCTTTGCATTCTCATGTGCCAAGACAGACACAGATTATCTAAAACCCTGAAGAGAGTGCTATTGCATCTAAATTGCCTGTAACCTTCGTGTAATAGATTTATGATTGATGATAGATTTAGCTAAAATATAACTATTTTAAATATTTATTCTCAGTAAACGATTTCAACCTATGCTCATTTAAGTAACTTTGTGCATAATCCTGAAGGACCCCAGGTCAGAATTATACTATAGCCTATAAGTTTTAACATTCTTTTTATAACCAGCTTATGCTAACTGAGAAACTGTAGCTAGCTGACGATAGATAAGGGAGTTAGCAAGCAGCATAACAGGATAACGAATAGCGAAAATCTGTGTTTAACCCGGCTGTTTCTGGCTTCTGTATAATAATGCTTCTAATGCTTTGCTAAGAAATGAAAAATTGCTTAAACCCTCAACTCTAAGGAGCAAGAGGCTGGCTGAGGACAAAGCAAAAGCTGGCGCCTTGCACACCTCCCCTTCACCCGCTCCCCTCCGTATGTGTAGCATTATAAAGAGTTAACTTGCAGAAATCACAGTCCTGCAGGGTAGGAGTCTCCCTTGGTTTGCAAATGTCCTTGAGATTTACAACAAAGAAGTTACCTTACGTTTGATAGCAGGAATGTAACATTTCACCGGGAGAGACTCCCAATTGTCTTTATGTTAGGACCTCATTAAAGGGAAAATGGCCTTGGCTTGATAGTAACCAGGCCTTCAATATCCTGATAGTGCCTTCATTCGTATGCGTGGGCTAACCGGCCAGTTCTGCTTCTGTAAGATTGCTTTGTCTGCTTTCGCACGTGGGTCCCCTGATCCACTCCACTGACGCCAAGTATGGCTGTTCAAACTATCAATCAGTCAGCTCAGCCCCTCCCGAAACTTGTTTGTCCATAAAAATCCTGCACTACCCCAGCCTGGGGTGCTCAGCTAGCAGGAGCTGCTGACCACCCGCAGGCGCCTGCGTAACAATAAAGAACCTCTTGCTGATTGCATCCAGTGGCAGTGTTGGATTCTTGGGTAAGGGGATCCGCGGGTCTTTCAATCCCTTTTCTATTAAACCCTAGTGCAAGGACCAATGCGGCGTTTC
>NW_026744826.1:0-2796 GCF_022355385.1 Mustela nigripes
CCCCCTTCATAAAGGGGCCATCAGGGACATAAGGTCCAACCTGAGCAATCGTCTGATCTTCACCCTGACTTCAGATGCATGAGATCTCGGGTCAGGTCTGTAGTTTGTGCCTGCCATGCCCTCACCCAGAAACCTAAGGCTTGCTTGTGTCCTCAGACTTCTGTCCACAGACTACTGGCTCACAAGCCCTCAAGTTTGGCTATCCAGAACTACAATGCAGCACTCTACCTGCCGTGCAGAAGAAATACATTGCCCTCTGGGGCTACCTAGAAACCCCAAATGAAGATCAACCTGCACGACATTTGGCTATACCCAAAATATATATGATGACCTGCGCAATAATGCCTTTCTGACACAGCCTGAGCCTGGAACTCCTGGGCCCACCCAGACAGCTGGCTGCAAACTGAGAACTTCAGACCCCCCAAGGCCTTAGGTCGTTATCCCTTCCCAAACTCAGTTTTCAGGCTTCAGAACCTAGACCTTATCTACAATCACTGCCCAGGTTTGAAAATGATGCAGAAATCAGATCTGCTTCCCGATGGCAGGAAAACTTGTGGTTGGCTTCTTGTCCAACGTTCAGTGTAGTGGAAACAGTGTGTCCCTTGAGGCCCCGCCATTGCTCGCGGTCCAGATAGGTAGCAAACACACATTGTGACCCTCAACCTTAGCCCAGTCCTCAGGTAAGGCCTCTCAGTGGCTGGATGGAGAGACAGCATATTGGGCTTGCCATGCCCCTAGGCCCCAATTTTTAACCATATTTCAGGTTGTCCCTTCACTCTTCACCAGGGCTCTGCTTTGGAATTCCTCTTTTGGTCGAAAACCTGAGGTAACAAAACTGAAAGGAGTCCTCCCATTTCAAAGATTAATGAAAAACAATTGGGATCGGCCCAAATCCACAGAGAGCAAGATTCGTCCATGGCCCATGAGGCCTCCCCAACATTCCACGGCCATCGATGGAACAAAATCCAGATTCAAAAACCTGAGCATGCGCCTCAGACTCGCTCATTCTTCATATCCTGAAGAGTTCTTTAGATAAGAACTTACACGGCACTCGAAAGCACCCAAAATATATAGTCTAACCTGGGCACTAATGCACTGTCTGACAACCTGAGCCCGGACCTCGTGACCAACACCCAGACAGCTGACCGCACACTGAGCACTTCAGACCCGCCATGGCCTTAGGTCATCATCTCTTCCCTACCTCTGTTTTCAGGCTTCAGAACTTAGGCCTTATCTCCAATCACTGCCCAGGGGTGACTGTGATGCAGAAATCAGAACACTTCCTTACCCATGGAAAGAAACCTTGTGGTTGGCATGTTGTCCAACATTCAGTGAAGGAGAAACCCTCACTCAGCCTGAGGCCCCTCCCATTCTTGAGTGCGACGAGGGCATAAACACGCATTGTGACCCTCAGCGTGAGTCCTGTCCTCTAGTACGTCCTCATAGTGGCTGGACCATTAGATGTCATAATGGGCTTGACATGTCCCTAGGCCCCAATGTTTAACCAGATTTCGGGTTGTCCAGTCGCCCCTCCCCAGGGCTCTACTCTGGAATCCCTCATTTGGTGGGACACCTGAGGTGGAAAAACAAAACAAAACAAATCAATGACAAAAGAACAAAGGACTTCTTCCATCCCACAGAATGACCCCAAACTCTTTGGACGGGGCCAAACCCCCAGAGAATAAGACTCGACAATTCCCATGAAGTCACCCGGAAATTTCACGACCATGAGTGACACGATATCCAGAGACAAAAACTTGAGCAAGAGCCTCACACTCGCCCTATTTTCCTATCCCGAAGAGTTCTCCTCATGGTGTGTAGATCAGTCTGGCCATACTTATGACTCGAAACATAAGCCGAGTTTGTGTTTTTAGACAACTGTCCAAACAGCCCTGGCCTACACACCCTACAGGCACAGGCCCCTGGAGCCAAACCTGACGATTGTGCTTGCACTCTCCAAGGGAATTGTATGTGCCCATTCCAATGGCCACAACCCTACAAATAGGAAAAACCTCCAAAGTCCTTGAGGCCATCCCAATATTTGTGGCTTCCCAGGACAAACAGGGGCAATCTGGGCCCATCTGAGCACCTACCTGCACTCAGACCCGTAGACTGATGTCCCCAGAGGTAAAAAGGCAAGAACATGCCCCTAGGCACCTATCGGATACATTGCTTTGGTTTCAGGCATCTCTCCTCAGAGGAATGGATTTCAATAACAGCATATGGCTGTTTCTTAAACCCATCAGAACAAATCTCATCTACACATGGGAAACTTGCCCGATGGAGCTGTGTGAAAGCCTCTCTTTAGGAGAACCCTTCAGGGCCCCAGTGCCACTGCTTCATTCCAAGGTCTCCATAGACACAAAATCATATTAGGACACATCCACGGGAGAGTCCATTTCAACTCAGCCACCTCGGTTGCTCCCCCAGGTCCAGCAGATCTAACCTGTCTTGTTGCTTGGAGACAATTCGAATGCGTGGTGGGTTACCCAGCCATCCATCCTTAGAACCCTGCTCAGAATCGTTGTCCTGGAGCCAACCAACAGGTCTCAGTTGTCCTGAAGAAGAGTCTTTGCAGTTGGGAGCTTCTCACAACTCCCATCGTGGGAAAACCCCCATGTCCTCGAGATCCACCCCCGCCCCTTCAAGAATGGGCCATCAGGGACAGAATGTCCAACCTGAGCGATCGTCTGATCCTCGCCCTGACTTCACATGCTTGAGATCTCGATTCAGGTCTCACCCAGAAACCTAGGCCTAGCTTGGGTTCTCAGACTTCCGTCCTCAGACTACTGGCCC
>NW_026744827.1:0-2796 GCF_022355385.1 Mustela nigripes
ATATGTGTATGAGTATCTATTTACTAGTATTACAATGTCTGTGTGTGTGTACTTACTGGCATGTACTCACGTGTGTGTTTACTGGCACACACAGGCACACACACACAGAATGCTTGCAGGCATACCGCACAGCCTCTAGTTCCCAATCCCCACCCCTCCCTTTTGCCCTACACTGGTCCCTTCTCTGAACTTAATTTGCATTCTGGGGTGCACGGTTCTGACCCAGCAGCACCCCCTGCTGGTCACCTTGTATTTCTGGCAGAACCTGAAAGGCCACCAGCACTCTGAAGAGAAGAATCCAAGGGGAGACCTCCAGGGGGATGTCAGGATCCCAGGGTTCTCGGGTGACCCCAGAAGTCCATCTGCAACTCTGGAGAAGGACCGAAAAGGGTCAGAACTGAAGTCAGTGAATCTGAGAGACTGGGGAAGGCTGAACTCCAAAAGAGTCCGGAGGAACTGGGAAGAGTTGGAGAATCTATGCAGCGGAGGCAGGATGAGAACTCACACTTGTGTGGCTTGAGGGGTGAGCTGGCCCCAAGCTCTCGTTCAGCCCCATTGCCCACTGTGGCCACGCCTCTGAAGTGGACAATAGCTCAGGGTGCCAGAGAGTTTCCCTTTCGGGGTGGGGTGAAGAAGAGGTAGTCTAGGGGAATGGAGGATTCCAGTGCCTCCCAGGGCTGGGATGCTCAGAGTTCGAGGGAGTGAGCTGGCCCCTCGGGGGCCCAGGCGTGGAGGAGAATTCTGGAAGAATCAAGCCAGGAAACCAGAGCCTTAGTACGTGAAAAGCCTGTCCCAAGGTGGCTCACTGGAACACAGTGGGGAGAGCTGGAGAGGAACCAGGGAGCCCCAAGTCCACCGGCTCCGGCCAGGGGAGCCCCAGAGCAGCACACACACACTTGGGAGGTGGGCGAGTGAGGTCCCCACCACCGGCCACCCCTTCCCGACGTGACCAGCTGACCGTGAACAGTCCTTCCTCACTGCAAGCGGGAAGCTGCTCTCCCACGGCTTGGTCCTGCCTTTGGGGTCCTCCCAGGGGAGGGGAGGTCAGCGCATTCCTCTCCCAGAAGACAAGTTCCACCTTCTTGAACACAACCCGCGTCTGCCTGGAGGTGAGCGAGCCTGGCCTTCTTCCGTCGTCTTCCAGCCAGGCTGCCGCGAGTCCCCGATCTCCCCGCTCCCCTGCACGGGGTCTCAACTCCCAGCTGCAAAACACAGACGCTAGAGGGGACAGTTTCAAACACCTTCCACTGTTCTCCAAAACTCAAACCCACCCAGCTAAGAGACTGCCAGCCTGGAAGGAGGTTGATGAATAGGTTGCGCGCAAAACCCCTCAGTATACAGATAGGAATAGAGTAAATACAGAGGCGCCCCTGTGAGTGTGTGTGTGTGTTTCACTGACAGGGGCTCTGTTGCAACGAGCTTCCCCCGATGGTGACTCTCGGTTCCGTTCTCCGCTAAAGGGAACCGGGGTGCCTTGGAGAACCTGCTGACCCCAGGACTGGGGCAGAGAATACACACTGAGCTTAGATCTTCCATTGTACCAGAAGGCAAGGGGTGCTCAGACAGCAAGGGGACACGTCAGAAGGACACAGGAGCCACCCAGGGGCTCTCCGTTGGCCATTCTGAGACAATCTGGGCCCCAGATCGAGGATCATCCTCTGAGTGAACAGGAAACCGTGAGGCCATACTGATACAGATGAATGAATTGCACGTCTGAGGAGGAACGGGGGAGTCACAGTTTCAGCGGAGACTCCACAAGCGTTTACGACCCGCAGGGGGAAATGAATGCCTGCAGCGAAGCAGCCCGGCAGAAATCACTCGACCAAATGATCAGAGTGACCATCACATTGATGGGGACTCGTGGAGATCATGTGCCACTTGAACAGCACGTGTGGGATGTTCCTGCCAAGAAACTGAACCCTGTCATGAGGGAACAGCAGACGCACCCAGGGTGGGGGGAATGGGGGGTAGGGAGCAGCCGGGGGGGGGGGGGGGGTTGTCATCTACAAAATTATTGGCCTGACTCCTCAAGTATCAAGGTCACGAAAGGCAAGACTGAGGACCTGGTCCAGCCCGAGGGAGAGTCAGGACAACTGAGGGCCACACGCCTCCTACATGTGGATCTGTTTACTCTCAAGGAACCCTGGGGACAGCTGGCGAGACCTGAAAACGGGGCCGCCTCGCACCCACTTCCTGACTTGAAGGGACGGCCGTTGCCAGGACCCAGCAGAAGAAAGTCTCTGCTTGTAGTGGATACGGTGGAGTAGTCAGGGGCGATGCAGCAGCGAGCGGACAGCTTACCCTCAAATGGCTCCAGGTTACCAATATGTAATTTGTAATTTGTGATAAAGCTTTTCTGTAAATTGGAGATTTTCTTTAAAATCTTTTTAAAAAAGAACACATGCACATCTATGAAACTCTGGCAACTTCCGGAAAAGAGGAGAGCAGGGCTCTCTTCCTTCCAATGAGGAATTCTAACCAGGAAAAACTCTTTAATTGCACATACCCAGCACAAGAATCTGGCCTGTGGAGTGGGATTCTCTGGCCCCACTCACATCAGGAAGACAGGAAACGGGCACATCTGGAAGCCCAGGCCTGAAGAATATTGGCATTAAGGGTAACAGCTGCTTTTACTGAGTACTCGCTGTGTATGTGGGGCTTGGAGTCAAATAGACCAGGCATTGAATCTTGGCTCGCATTGGCTGTGTGACCTCGGGCAAGTTGCTTAACCTCTCTGAGCCTCAACTTTCTGTTGTGTAAATTAAGGACTATAATGTTTACCTTATTGGGTTGTGG
>NW_026744828.1:0-2796 GCF_022355385.1 Mustela nigripes
CCGTAGTTCCTCAAGTACAGATCCTTTACCTCTTTGGTTAGGTTTATTCCCAGGTATCTTATGGTTCTTGCTGCTATAGTAAATGGAATTGATTCTCTAATTTCCCTTTCTGTATTTTCATTGTTAGTGTATAAGAAAGCCACTGATTTCTGCACATTGACTTTGTATCCTGCCACATTACTGAATTGCTGTGTGAGTTCTAGTAGTTTGGGGGTGGAATCTTTTGGGTTTTCCATATAAAGAATCATGTCAACTGAGAATAGAGAAAGTTTGACTTCTTCATTCCCAATTTGGATACCGTTAATTTCTCTTTGTTGTCTGATTGCTGTTGCTAGGACTTCTTATACTATGTTGAACAAGAGTGGTGAGAGTGGGCATCCTTGTCTCGTTCCTGATCTCAACGGAAAGGACGCAAGCTTTTTCCCATTGAGGATGATATTTGCTGTGGGTCTTTCATAGATAGATTTGATGAGATTCAGGAATGTTCCCTCTATCGCTATACTTTGAAGCGTTTTAATCAGGAACGGATGCTGGATTTTATCAAATGCTTTTTCTGCATCAATTGAGAGGACCATGAGGTTCTTCTCTCTTCTCATATTAATTTGTTTTATCATATTGATTGATTTGTGAATGTTGAACCATCCTTGTAGCCCAGGGATGAATCCCACCTGATCATGGTGGATAATCTTTTTAATGTGCTGTTGGATCCTGTTTGCTAGGATCTTGTTGAGAATCTTAGCATCCATATTCATTAGTGTTATTGGTCTGAAGTTCTCCTTTCTGGTAGGGTCTTTGCCTGGTTTTGGAATCAGGGTAATGCTGACTTTATAGAAAGCATCTGGAAGTTTTCCTTCTGCTTCAATTTTTTGAAACAGCTTCAGAATAGGTGTTATTTCTTCTTTGAAAGTTTGGTAGGATTCCCCAGGGGATCTGTCAGGTCCTGGGCTCTTGTTTTTTGGGAGGTTTTTGATCACCGCTTCAATCTTGTTACTAGATATTGGTCTATTCAGGTTGTCAATTTATTCCTGGTTCAATTTTGGTAGTTTATTGTTTCCAGGAATGCATCCATTTCATCTAGGTTGTTTAGCTTATTGGCATATAACTGTTGGTAATAACTTCTGATGATTGTTTCTACTTTCTTGGTGTTTGTTGCGATATCTCCCTTTCATTAATAATTTTTTGAATTTGGGCTTTCTCTCTTTTCTTTTGGATTAGTGTGGACAATGGTTTATTGATCTTATTGATTCTTTCAAAAAACCAGCTTCTAGTTTCATTGATACGTTCTACTGTATCTCTGGTTTCTACCTCATTGATCTCTGCTCTAATCTTGATGATTTCCCTTCTGATGTGTGGAGTTGGTTTGATTTGTTGTTGATTCTCCAGTTCTTTAAGGTGTAGAGACAGCTTCTGTGTTCTGGATTTTCCTATTTTTTTGAGGGAGGCTTGGATGGCTATGTATTTCCCCCTTAGGACCGCCTTTGCTGTATCCCATAGGTTTTGGGCTGAAGTGTCTTCATTCTCATTGGTTTCCATGAATTGTTTCAGTTCTTCTTTGATCTCCTGGTTGATCCAAGCATTCTTAAGCAAGGTGGTCTTTAGCTTCCAGGTGCTTGAGTTCCTTCGGAACTTTTCCTTGTGATTGAGCTCCAGTTTCAAAGCATTGTGATCTGAGAATATGCAGGGAATAATCTCAGTCTTTTGGTATTGGTTGAGTCCTGATTTGTGACCCAGTATGTGGTCTATTCTGAAGAAGGTTCCATGTGCACTTGAGAAGAATGAGTATTCTGTTGTTTTAGGGAGGAATGTTTTGTATATATCTATGAGCTCCATCGGGTCCAATGTGTCATTCAATGCTCTTGTTTTTTTATTGATTTTCTGCTTCGATGATCTGTCTATTTCTGAGAGAGGCGTGTTAAGATCTCCTACGATTAGTGTATTCATATCAATATGACTCTTTATCTTGATTAACAGTTTTCTTAAGTAATTGGCTGCTCCCATATTGGGAGCATAGATATTTACACTTGTTAGATCATCTTGGTGGATAGTCCCTTTAAGGATTATGTAGTGTCCTTCTGTAGCTCTGACTACAGGCTTTAGTTTAAAGTCTAATTTACCTATATGAGGATCGCTACCCCAGCCTTCTTTTGAGGCCCATTGGCATGAAAGATGCTTCTCTATCCATTCACTTTCAGTCTGGGTGTATGTTTAGGTTCAAATGTGTCTCTTGTAGACAACATATGGATGGGTCCTGTCGTTTTATCCAATCTGCAACCCTGTCCCCTTTTTTGGGCGCATTTAGGCCATTCACATTGAGAGTGATTATTAATAGATATCTTTTTATTGGCATTGAGTTACCTTTGAAGTCTTTCTTTCTGTAGACTGTCTCTGTATTTCTGTTCAATGCTATTCTTAAGATTTTTCCTCTTTTATAGAACCCCCCTTAATATTTCCTGCAGTGTCAGCTTGGTGGTTGCATAGTGTTTTAAGCCTTGCCGGTCTTGGAAACTCTTTATCTCTCCATCCATTTTGAATGTCAGTCTTGCTGGATAAAGTATTTTTGGCTGCACGTTCTTCTCATTTAGTGTCCTGAATATATCTTGCCAGCCTTTTCTGGCTTGCCAGGTCCCCCTGTGGACAGGTGTGACGTTATTCTGATGGGCTTCCCCCTGTAAGTAAGGAGCCTCTTTGCCCTGGCTGCTTTCAAGGGATTATACCTACAATTATAATTCCTCAATTTGACTATCAGGTTTCGTGATGTTTTTTTTGAATGTATAATCTTGGGTGGAGACCGTTCAG
>NW_026744829.1:0-1539 GCF_022355385.1 Mustela nigripes
ATCTACAGACCATGAGGCGAACACTTCGGGATATGAAAAAAGGGCGAACGTGAGGCTCTTGCTCAAGTTTTTGTCTCTGGATATCGTGTCACTCATGGTCGTGAACTTTCCGGGTGACTTCATGGGAAATTGTCGAGTCTTTTTCTCTGGGGGTTTGGCCCCGTCCAAAGAGTATCGGGTCATTCTGTGGGATGGAAGAAGTCCGTTGTTCTGTTGTTGTTGATTTGTTTTGTTTTGTTTTTCAACCTCAGATGTCCCACCAAATGAGGTATTCCAGAGTAGAGCCCGGGGGAGGGGAGACTGGACAACCAGAAATCTGGTTAAAAATTGGGGCCTATGGAAATGTTAAGCCCAATATGACATCTGATGTTCCAGCCACTGAGAGGACGTACTAGAGGACAGGACTCACGCTGAGGGTCACAATGCGTGTTTATGCCCTCGTCGCACTCAGGAATGGGCGGGGCCTCAGTGTGAATGCTGGTTTCTCCTACACTGAAAGTTAGACAACATGCCAACCACAAGGTTTTTTGCCATGGGTAAAGAAGAGTTCTGATTTCGGCATCACAGTGACCCGCGGGCAGTGATTGGAGATATGTCTAGGTTCTGAAGCCTGAAAACTGAGGTAGGGAAAAGATGATGAACTAAGGCCATGGCGGGTCTGATGTGCTCAGTGTGCGGTCAGCTGTCTGGGTGTTGGTCACGAGGTCCGGGCTCAGGTTGTCAGACAGTGCATTAGTGCCCAGGTTAGACTATATATTTTGGGTGCATTCGAGTGCCGTGTAGGTTTTGATCTGAAGAACTCTTCACGATATGAAGAATGAGCGAGTCTGAGGCGCGTGCTCAGGTTTTGTCTCTGGATTTTGTATCAGCGTTGGCCGCGGAATGTTGGGGAGGCCTCATGGGCCATGGACGAATCCTGCTCTCTGTGCATTTCGCCCGATCCCAATTGTTTTTCGTCAATCTCTGGAATGGGAGGCCTCCTGTCAGGTTTGTTACCTCAGGTGTCCCACCAAAAGAGGAATTCCAAAGCAGAGCCCTGGGGAAGAGTGAAGGGACAACATGAACGATGGTTTAAAATTGGGGCCTAGGGGCTTGGCAAGGCCAATATGCTGTCTCTCCATCCAACCACTGAGACGCCTTACCTGAGGACTGGGCTCAGGCTGATGGGTCACAATGTGTGTTTGTGACCAATGTGGCCCACGAGCATGGTCGGGGCCTCATGTGCTACACTGGTTTCCACTACACTGAACCTTGGACCTCATCCTATCCACAAGGTTTTTTGCCATGGGGAAAGAGTTCTGATTTCAGCATCATTTTCAAACCCGGGCCGTGAATGGAGATAAGGTCTAGGTTCTGAAGCCTGTAAACCAAGGTAGAGAAGAGATGACGACCTAAGGCCATGGCGGGTCCGATGTGCTCAGTGTGCGGCCAGCTTTCTGGGTGGGGCCAGGAGGTCCTGGCTCAGGCTGTGTCAGAAAGGGCATTAGTGCCCAGGTCAGCCTATATATTTGGGGTAGAGCCGAATGGCGTGCAGGTTGG
>NW_026744829.1:1639-2795 GCF_022355385.1 Mustela nigripes
TCCGATGTGCTCAGTGTGCGGCCAGCTTTCTGGGTGGGGCCAGGAGGTCCTGGCTCAGGCTGTGTCAGAAAGGGCATTAGTGCCCAGGTCAGCCTATATATTTGGGGTAGAGCCGAATGGCGTGCAGGTTGATCCTCATTTGCGGTTTCTGGTGTGCCCTAGAGGGCAATGTTTTTCTTCTGGAGGGCAGGCAAAGTACTGCATTGTAGTTCTGGATTGCCAAAGTGGAGGGCTTGTGGGCCAGTAGTCTGAGGACGGAAGTCTGAGAACGCAAGCTAGGCCTAGGTTTCTAGGTGAGGTTATGGCAGGCACAATCTACAGACCTGAACCGAGATCTCGTGCATCTGAAGTCAGGGCAAGTTTCTGACGATGGCTCAGGTTGGACATTCTGTCCCTGATTGCCCTACTTGAAGGGGGGGTAGATCACGAGGCCATGGGGATTTTCCCACGACCGGAGTTGTGAGAAGCTCCCAACTGCAAAGATTCTTCTGGAGGACAATTGAGACCTGTTGGTTGGCTCCAGGACAACGATTCCGAGCAGGGTTCTAATGATGGATGGCTGGGTAGCCGACCTCGCATTCCAATTGTCTCCAAGCAACAAGACAGGTTAGATCTGCTGGATCTGGGGAGCAACCGAGGAGCCTGAGTACAAATGGACTCTCCCGTGGATGTGTCCTAATAAGAATTTGTTTCTAAGGAGACCTTGGAATGAAGCGGTGGCACTGGGGCCCTGTAGGGTTCTCCTAAAGAGATGTTTCACACAGCTCCATCGTGCACGTTTCCCATGTGTAGATGAGATTTGTTCTGATGGGTGAGTCAAGAAACAGCCATATGCTGTTATTGAAATCCAGGCCTCTGAGGAGAGAAGCCTGGAAACCAAAGCAATGGATCCGATAGGTGCCTAGGGGCCTGTTCGTTCCTTTTTACCTCAGGGTACATCAGTCTACGGGTTTGAGTGCGGGTAGGTGCTCAGATGGGCCCAGATTTCCCCTGTTTGTCCTGGGAAGCCACAAATATTGGGATGGCCTCAGGGACTTTGGACGTTTATCCTCTTTGTAGGGTTGTGGCCATTGGAATGGGCACATACAATTCCCTTGGAGAGAACAAGCACAGTCGTCAGGTTTGGCTCCAGGGGCCTGAGCCTGTAGGGTGTGTA
>NW_026744830.1:0-2795 GCF_022355385.1 Mustela nigripes
AGAGGTGGTTGAGGGGATGTGTAGCTGAATATATCAACCATGATCCAGGAAAGGTGCACCCTGGAATGCTTCCGAGCAATCAGAAGTCATTACCAAACAGAAAGAAAAAAGAAAAAGAGAGAGACAGACAGACAGACAGACAGAAAACAAAAAGAAAAGACCCAGCCAGAATGGGCCCCAAAGCTAAGGTTTGTAAGGTATACAAACAAAAATGGACAAACAAAAAGACCGACAAAAGTAAATGACAAGAAAAGAAAAAGAACCCAGCCAAAATGAACCCCTAGGATAAGATTTATATAATACTAGAACAAAACAAATACACAGAAACACGGATGGAAGAAAAAGATGAGAGGGTGGTTATAAATCCTCATTGTGCCCAAGGAAGGTTACTTTGATTCTTCCTAGGTGTATCTTGATATCTTTGTTAAAGGACTCAGCTTTCCAGAGATAAAGAGAGATTAAAACTCATTTATATATAGGGGTAGTGTTGATTAGGGAAAGAGGATTACCTTAAGCTTATATCTATGTGTATATTTTAAAAAAATAGAAAAGCAAAAGAAAAACGCAGGTATATGTATGAAAAAAGTTCAAGTTAAAAGGTAATTATGGAATATGTTATATTAAACTCATTGTAATGGTAAATAGGTTAAAAAATTAAAAAGAATAAGAATAGTGAGAATGAATTAAAAATAAAAGTTGTATCTATGAAATAACAGGTTTTAGGGCAATACTGGAAGCTTAATATCTTGTTTTCCCCTGATATTTGGGTTTTACAGTTTTATGGGGACCCTGTGATGGTTGTCCTCTTGTTCTTTTGGCTGGCTTTCTGGGGGAGGGGCCTGCCGTGCTGCTTTTCAGTCAGTCTTGCTTGGGTTGAGTCCTCCTGCTCCCTATCAAGGTGCTAGGCTCTGTGGAAACCGTTTTTTTCAGGCTTTTCTTCTCTGGGGTTTTTGTTTTTGTTTTTGTTTTTCCCTTTGGCAGCTTTTTGTGGCTTTTCAGAGGGTTAATGGAAAGCAAACTGCACCCAGACCTCCATCTCAGAGAGAAGCCTCAGTCTGCTTCTCTCTGGGTTGTCCAGAACACACAGAATCCCCTTTTGCAAACTCCGCTGAGCCGGGCTACCTCCCACAGGCAGTGCACATCCCCAGCCACTGTCTCGGGGATCATCCAAAGCACCTGCTTGTCTCTGCACCCCTGTGCCACTAAAACCATAAGCGATACTGGTCCGGGGAGTCCACTTCCAGTGCAGCCTCTGCTGGGACTGCTGTCTGGGATCCAGACCTCCCCAGAGATCCCAACTAGAGATAGCATGCTGAGATTTTAAAGCCCAGGCTGGGAGTGTTCTGACTCTTGGCCAGTCCTAGAGGCCACTGGCTAGTGCCCGCATGGAACTCTCTCAGGTGCAGGTAACCAAGGCAGAAGATAGAATTAATCATCTAGAAGACAAACTGAAAGAGAAAAAGGATCAGGAGGAGGCCTGGTACAAAAAGCTTAGAAGCCTTTAAAACAGAATTAGGGAAATAAATGATGCCATGAAATGTTCCAAAGCCAGAATTATTGGGTCGCTGAGGGGGAGGAGAAAGAAAGAAGACTAGAAGATATACCTGAACAAATTCTCCATGAAAATTTTCCCAATCTGGGGAATGGAACCAGTGTTCCTGTCCTAGAGGTGGAAAGATCACCCCTCAAATCAATGAATCTAGAAAGACCTCAAGACACTTGATTGTGAAACCGAGGAATCATAATTTTAGACAAGATCCCTTGAGAGCAGCGAGGGGGAAGAGATTCCTTATGTACAGAGTCAGGTCCATCAGAATAACATCAGACCTGTTCACAGAAACTTGACAAGCCATAAAGGGCTGGCAAGACATATTCAGGGCACTAAAAGAGAAGAACATTCAGCCAAGAATACTTTATCCATCAAGGCTGACATTCAAAATATATGGAAAGATAAAGAGCTTCCAAGACTGGCAAAGTTTAAAAGAGTATGGGACTACCAAGCCAGACTACAAGAAATATTAAGGGGGGGGGGGGGTTCTATAAAAGAAGAAGGAATCCAAGAGTGTCATAGAACAGAAATTTACAGAGACAATCTATAGAAACAAAGACTTCACAGGCAACATGATGTCAATAAAAATTTATCTTTCAAAATCACTCTCAATGTGAATGGTCTAAACGCTCCCATAAAATGGCACAGGGTTCCAAATTGGAAAAATGACAGGACCCATCCATATGTTGTCTACAAGAGACCCATTTGGAACCTAAGGATACATACAGACTGAAATTTAAGGGATGGAGAAGCATCTTTCATGCCAATGGGCCTCAAAAAAAGGGGGGGAGGGTAGAAAGAAAATATCCATCTGATATGGATTCTCATATCAGATAAATTATATTTTAAACTAAAGGCTGTAGTAAGAGATAAAGAAGGACATTATATCATTCTTAAAGTGTCTATCCACCAAGATCTAACAATTGTAATTGTTTATGCCCCCAATATGGAAGCAGCCAACTACATAAGACAACTGTTAAGATAAAGAGCCATATTGATATGAATACATTAATAGTAGGGGATCTTAACACACCACTCTCAGTAATAGACAGATCATCGAAGCAGAAAATCAATAAAGAAACAAGAGCATTGAATGACACATTGGACCAGATGGACCTCATAGGTACACACAGAACATTCCACCCTAAAACAACAGAATACTCATTCCTCTAGAGAACATGGAACCTTCTCCAGAATAAACCACATACTGGATCACAAATCAGGGCTCAACCAATACCAAAGGATT
>NW_026744831.1:0-2795 GCF_022355385.1 Mustela nigripes
GGGACCTGAGGCCACGCTGACCCCGCGTGGGCTTCGCCCCGGTTTAGCCTCTGGAGCGATGTCCCTCAGTGGAACAGACTTTTAAAAGTCCTGATTTTGTGCTCCGTTGTTCTGCTGCTTGCCGGGAGCTGGCCCCTCCCCCCGGGGTCTATCTTCCCGTCGCTTTGGATTCACTGCTCCGCCAGTCCTACCTTTCAGAAAGTGGTTGTTTTTCTTTCTAGAATTGCTGTTCTCTTCAATCTGCCAATGGATTTGCAGGTGTTTGCAATCTTTAGATAAGCTATCTAGCTGATCTCCGGCTAGCTGAAGCAGTCTCAGCTTGCTACTTCTCCGCCATCTTGACTCCTTTTATTTTATATTTTTACCTTTAGCTTCACCATTACTCCAGAACCATTTGTTTAAAAGATTGTATTTTGCTCTCTTGTATTGCTTTTGCTTTTATATTTACTATGAAATATAATTGATAATATATTCTGTTCCTTTAATCTAGTCTTTCTGTGGTATTACAATATCTTGCTTACAATTATCGTTATGGTAAACTTTTTTTTTTTTTTTAAAGATTTTATTCATTTATTTGACAGAGAGATCACAAGTAGACAGAGAGGCAGGCAGAGAGAGAGAGAGGGAAGCAGGCTCCCTGCCGAGCAGAGAGCCCGATGCGGGGCTCGATCCCAGGACCCTGAGATCACGACCTGAGCCGAAGGCAGAGGCCTAACCCACTGAGCCACCCAGGTGCCCCTATGGTAAACTTTTTTTAAAAGATTTTATTTATTTATTTAACAGAGAGAGAGATCACAAATAGGCAGAGAGACAGACAGAGAGAGACATGAGGAGAAGCACGCTCTCTGCTAAGCAGAGAGCCCAATGCGGGACTCGATCCCAGGCCCCTGGGATCATGACCTGAGCCAAAGGCAGAGGCTTAACCTACTGAGCCACCCAGGTGCCCCATCGTTATGGTACACTTTGAAGTCAGTCCTCAGACTTTGTTCTCCTTCAATACTATGTTGATTATTGTGAGTCTTTGCCTCTCCATATAAACTTTAAAATAAGTTTGTTAATATTAAAAAAAAAGAACTTGCTGGAATGCATTAATTGTATAGATAAACTTGGAAAGCAGTGACCTCTTGAGCTTAGCAGGAGATAGACCATGGACATCAGTTGTCACAGTGGTGCCTCTGGCAGAACCTATTGCAAATCCCTAGGCAAAATGAGACCTCAAGGATCTGAGAGAATGTCTAAGAAGTACTTGATACATCCCTTGGGTACGGTTTATTGAAGTGTCCATCTGTCTGAAATCTGGGGAATCTAGATAAGAGAGGGAAAATTCGTTATGATAAAACATATCAACAAACATCAATAAATTTTGTAAAACTAATTGTCATGGCTCATATACAATATGACCAACAGAGGGACCACCAGAAGGAAAGCATCAGTTATGTTTATTGTGAAATTTTATTCAAAATAAAGCAATGTGAGGGGAAGATACAATGAGAAAATTACTATTTTTAAGTGGTAAACTTCTTACAAAATGGAATAGATTTTGTATTCTAAGAAGTATATTGAAAAGTAAAACATTAAAAAATAAAATTTTAATTTAAAAAGATTATGTAATTTTTAAAAAATTTTAAAAATAGCAGAACCATTTTTCTTATAACTGGAAAATACATTGTATATATATCTATCAAAAATAACTTGTCATGAGGGCGCCTGGGTGGATCAGTGGGTTAAAGCCTCTGCCTTTGGCTCAGGTCATGATCCCAGGATCCTGGGATCGAGTCCCACATCGGGCTCTCAGCTCAGCAGGGAGCCTGCATCCTCCTCTCTCTCTGCCTGACTCTGCCTACTTGTGATCTCTGTCAAATAAATAAATAAAATATTTCATAAAAAAATAAAAAAAAATAACTAGTCATGTTTGGAATCAGGAGCATATGGAAAAAAACAATATCTAAGGACAATACTTCTGCCATGTTTTGTGCCTTGTTAATATTTTTAAACAGTCAGGCAACTTTTAGCTTTATTGAAATACCTGCTAAGATACCAGCAGTGCCTTTTGGAGCCATATGACTGTAAAAATTAATTGAAAATATTCAAAATGTTTACTATGGTGTCACTCTTTAGTGCCACCACCGAGTATGTTTCAGAAGTAAGCATAACTGTTACTCTTCTGTAAGGCAAAAGGGCATGTTTTCAGGAGTTCCATCTGCTGTACCAGGAGGTGAATCAGGTAATGATTTTTGTCTATAAAATAATTCACTTTTCAATCTAACATTCCTCATTCCACATTATAATAATAAAAACTAGGAGGAGACTAAAACAAACAATTACAACTACAACAACCAGCTTTTCCTTCAATGGAAAAGTAAATATAACCTTATGAGTAGCCTGAAATTTATTTTTAAATATTTTTAAGATAAACTTTTTTTTTTAGAAAACCATATATTTTATGTTACTAAGAAATAACAGGCAAAGTTTTATTAACTTCTAAAAAGTCTAGTTACTTTTATTTATCTATTAACTCATCTCTTTATGAAGTAGAACATGATCAGACCTATTGTATCTACCGAAGTTTGTATGCTTTGGTTATTTTATGTTTGCTATTTCCTTGCTTAATTTTTACAATATATGATACATAATAGTATCTTTAAGTCCATCTATGGTTTAACAAAATTTGTTTGAGCTTCATAAAAATGTACAATACTTTTTGCACTTGTTTTACTTCTCTATTAACTTTCCAAGCTTCATAAAAATGTACAATACTTTTTGCACTTGTTTTACTTCTCTATTAACTTTCCAAG
>NW_026744832.1:0-2794 GCF_022355385.1 Mustela nigripes
AAAGCTGGGGTAGCGATTCTCATATCAGACAAATTAGATTTTAAACTAAAGACTGTCATCAGAGATACAGAAGGACACTACATCATTCTTAAAGGGACTATCCACCAAGATGATCTAAGAATTATAAATATCTATGCCCCCAATATGGGAGCAGCCAATTACATAAGAAAACTGTTAAGATAAAGAGTCATATTGATATGAATACACTAATCGTTGGAGATCTTAACACGCCTGTCTCAAAAATAGACAGATCATCGAAGCAGAAATTCAATTGAGAAACAGGAGCATTGAAGGACACATTTGACCAGATGGACATCATAGATATATACAGAACATCCCACCCTAAAACAACAGAATACTCATTATTCTCAAGTGCACATGGAACTTTCTCCAGAATAGGCCACATACTGGGTCACAACCAATACCAAAAGACTGAGATTATTCCCTGCACATTCTCAGATCACAATGCTTTGAAACTGGAGCTCAATCACAGGGAAAAGTTCAGAAGGAACTCAACCAATACCAAAAGACTGAGATTATTCCCTGCACATTCTCAGATCACAATGCTTTGAAACTAGAGCTCAATCACAAGGAAAAGTTCAGGAGGAACTCAAACACCTGGAAGCTAAAGTCCATCTTGCTTAAGAATGCTTGTATCAAGCAGGAGATTAGGGAAGAACTGAAAAAATTCATGGAAACGAATGACAATGAAGACACTTCGATCCAAAACCTATGGGATACAGCAAAGGCGGTCCTAAGGGGGAAATACATAGCCATCCAGGACTCCCTCAAAAAAATTGAAAAACCCAGAACACAGCAGCTGTCTATACACCTTAAAGAACTGGAGAATGAACAACAAATCAAACCAACTCCACACATAAGAAGGGAAATCATCAAGATTAGAGTTGAGATCAATGAGGTAGAAACCAGAGATACAGTAGAACGTATCAATGAAACTAGAAGCTGTTTTTTTTTAAAGAATCAATAAGACCGATAAACCATTGGTGACACTAATTCAAAAGAAAAGAGAGAAAGCTCAAATACATAAAATTATGAATGAAATGGCAGAGATCACAATGAACACCAAGTAAGTAGAAACAATCATCAGAAGTTATTATCAACAGTTATATGCCAATAAGCTTAGCAACCTAGATGAAATGGATGCGTTCCTGTAAAACAATAAACTCCCAAAGTTGAATCAGGAAGAAATTGACAACCTGAATAGACCAATATCTAGTAATGAGATTGAAGCGGTGATCAAAAACGTCCCAAAAAACAAGAGCCCAGGACCAGATAGAATCCCTGGGGAATTCTATCAAACTTTCAAAAAATAAATAACACCTATTCTCCTGAAGCTGTTTCAAAAAATTGAAGCATAAGGAAAACTTCCAAACTCTTTCTATGAAGCCAGCATTACTCTGATCCCCAAACCAGGCAAAGACCCTACGAAAAAGGAGAATTTCAGACCAATATCACTGATATTGATATTGATATCTCAACAAGATCCTAGCAAACAGGATCCAACAGCACATTAAAAAGATTATCCACCACGACCAGGTGGGATTCATCCCGGGGCTACAAGGATGGTTCAACATTCACAAATCAATCAATGTGATAGAACAAATTAATAAGAGAAGACAGAAGAACCATATGGTCCTCTCAATCAATGCAGAAAAAGCATTTCACAAAATCCAGCATCTGTTCCTGATTAAAACACTTCAAAGTATAGGGATAGAGAGAACATTCCTGAACTTCATCAAATCTATCTATGAGAGGCCCACACCAAATATCATCCTCAATGGGAAAAAGCTTGCAGCCTTCCCGTTGATATCAGGAACACGACAAGAATGCCCACTCTCACCATTCTTGTTCAACATAGTATTAGAAGTCTTAGCAACAGCAATCAGACAACAAAGGTAAATAAAAGTTATCCAAATTGGTAATGAAGAAGTCAAACTCTCTTTCTTTGCAGATGACGTGATTCTTTATATGGAAAACCAAAAAGACTCCACCCCCAAACTACTAGAACTCATACAGCAATTCAGCAATGTGGCAGTTTACAAAGTCAATGTACAGAAATCAGTGGCTTTCTTATACACTAATAATAAAAATACAGAAAGGGAAATTAGAGAATCGATTCCATTTACTATAGCACCAAGATCCATAAGATACCTGGATATAAACCTAAAAAAACAGGTAAAGGATCTGTACTCGAGGAACTACAGAGCACTCATGAAAGAAATTGAAGAAGACACAAAAAGATGGAAGTCCATTCCATGCTCTTAGATTAGAAGAATAAACATTGTTAAAATGTCTATACTGCCTAGAGCAATCTACACTTTTAATGCTATTCCAATCAAAATTCCACCGGTATTCTTCAAAGAGCTGGAGCAAATAATCCTAAAATTTGTGTGGAATCAGAAGAGACCCCAAATCGCTAAGGAAATGTTAAAAAAACAAAAATAAAACGGGGGGCAAAACATTACCTGATTTCAAGCTTCACTACAAAGCTGTAATCACCAAGATAGCATGTTACTGGCATAAAAACAGACACATAGACCAGTGAAACAGAGAGCCCAGATATGGACCCTCAACGCTATGGTCAATTAATCTTCAACAAAACAGGAAAAAATATACAGTGGAAAAAAGACAGTCTCTTAAATAAATGGTGCTGGGAAAACTGGGAAGCTATATGTAGAAGAATGAAACTTGACCATTCTCTTACACTGTACACAAAGATAAACTCAAAATGGATAAAAGACCTCAACGTGAGACAGGAATCCATCAGAATCCT
>NW_026744833.1:0-2794 GCF_022355385.1 Mustela nigripes
ATCACGAGGTCATAGGCGTTTTCCCACGATGGGAGTTGTGACAAGCTCCCAACTGCAAAGATTCTTCTGTAGGACAATTGAGACCTGTTGGTTGGCTCCAGGATGATTCCGAGCAGGGTTTTAAGGATGGATGGCTGAGTATCCCACCTCGCATTTCAACTGTCTCGAAGCAACAAGACAGGTTAGATCTGCTGGATCTGGGGGAGCAACCGAGGAGGCTGCGTTGAAATGGACTCCTCTGTGGATGTGTCCTAATATGATTTTGTGTCTATGGAGACCTTGGAATGAAGCGGTGGCACTGGGGCCCTGAAGGGTTCTCCTAAAGAGAGGCTTTCCCACAGCTCCATTGTGCAAGTTTCCCATGTGTAGATGAGATTTGTTCTGATGGGTGAGTCAAGAAACAGCCATATGCTGTTATTGAAATCCAGGCCTCTGAGGAGAGATGCCTGGATACCAAAGCAATGGATCCGATAGGTGCCTAGGGGCCTGTTCGTTCCTTTATACCTCTGGGGACATCAGTCTACGGGTCTGAGTGCCGGTAGGTGCTCAGATGGGCCCAGATTGCCCCTGTTTGTCCTGGGAAGCCACAAATAGTGGGGTGGCCTCAGGGACTTTGGAGGTTTATCCTATTAGTACGGTTTTGATCATTGGAGTGCGCACATACAATTCCCTGGAGAGGGCAAGCACAGTCTTCAGGTTTGACTCCAGGGGCCTGAGCCTGTAGGGTGTGTAGGCCAGGGTTTTTTGGACAGTTGTCTGAAAACACAAACTCGTCTTATGTTTCGGGTCATAGGTATGGAAGCACTGATCTACAGACCATGAGGAGAACTCTTCGGGATATGAAAAAAGGGCGCGTGTGAGGCTCTTGCTCAAGTTTTTGACTCTGGATATCGTGTCACTCCTGGTCGTGAAATTTCCGGGTGACTTCATGGGAAATGGACGTATCTCTTCCTTCTGGCGGTCTGGCCCCGTCCAAAGACTTTGCTGTCATTCTGTGTGTTGGAAGAACTCCGTTGTTCTGTTGTTGTTAATTTGTCTTGTTTTGTTTTTCAACCTCCGGTGTCCCACCAAATGAGGGATTCCAGAGAGGAGCCTGGGGAGGGGCGAATGGAAACCAGAAATATGGTTGAAAATTGGGGCCTAGGGACATGTCAAGCCCATTATGACATCTAATGGTCCAGCCACTGAGAAGACGTACTAGAGGACAGGACTCACGCTGAGGTTCACAATGCGTGTTTATGACCTCGTCGCACTCAAGAATGGGCGGGGCCTCAGGGTGAATGCTGGTTTCTCCTACACTGAACGTTGGACAACATGCCAACCACAAGGTTTTTTGCCATGGTTAAGGAAGTGTTCTGATTTCTGCATCACAGTCACCACTGGGCAGTGATTGGAGATAAGGTCTAGGTTCTGAAGCCTGAAAACTGAGGTAGGGAAGAGATGATGACCTAAGGCCATGGCGGGTCTTATGTGCTCAGTGTGCGGTCAGCTGTCTGGGTGTTGGTCACGAGGTCCAGGCTCAGGTTGTCAGACAGTGCATTAGTGCCCAGGTTAGACTATATATTTTGGGTGCCTTCGAGTGACGTGTAGGTTCTTATCTGAAGAACACTTCAGGATATGAAGAACGAGCGAGTCTGTGGCGCGTGCTCAGGCTATTGTCTTTGGATTTTGTATCAGCGATGACCGTGGAATGTTGGGGTTGCCTCATGGGCTATGGAAGAATCTTGCTCTCTGTGGACGTGGCCAGATCCCAATTGTTTTCCGTCAATCTGTGGGATGGGAGGACTCCTTTCAGGTTTGTTACCTCAGGTGTCCCAACAAAAGAGGAATTCCAAACCAGAGCTTTGGGGAAGAGTGAAGGGAGAACCCGAACTACGGTTAAAAATTGGGGCCTAGGGGCATGGCAAGCCCAATATGCTGTCTCTCCATCCAGCCACTGAGAGGCCTTACCTGAGGACTGGGCTCAGGGTGAGGGTCACAATGTGTGTTTGTGACCAATGTGGCCCGCAAGCATGGGCGTGGTCTCATGGCCCACACTGGTTTCAACTACACTGAACCTTGGACATCATGCCAACCACAAGGTTTATTGTCATGGTGAAAGAGTTCTGATTTCTGCATCATTTTCAAACCCGGGCTGTGATTGGAGATAAGTTCTAGGTTCTGAAGCCTGAAAACCGAGGTTGACAAGAGATGACAACCTAAGGCCATGACAGGTCCGATGTGCTCACTGTGAGGCCAGCTGTTTGGTTGGGCCAGGAGGACCAGGATCAAGCTGTGTCAGAAAGGACATTTCTGCCCAGGTCAGCCTATATATTTGGGGTACAGCCGAATTGCGTGCCCCGTTGATCCTCATTTGGTGTATTGGGGTAGCCCCAGAGGGCAATGTTTTTCTTCTGGAGGGCAGGCAGAGTGCAGCATTGTAGTTCTGGATTGCCAAACTGGAGGAATTGTGGGCCAATTGTCTGAGGACGGAAGTCTGAGAACCCAAGCTAGGCCTAGGTTTCTTGTTGAGGATATGGCAGGCCCAATCTACAGACCTGAATCGAGATCTCGTGCATCTGAAGTCAGGGCGAGGTTCAGACGATCGCTCAGGTTGGACATTCTCTCCCTGATGCCCCTTATTGAAGTGGGGGTGGATCATGAGGCCATGGGGGTGAGAAGCTCCCAACTGCAAAGATTCTTCTGTAGGACAACTGAGACCTGTTGCTTGGATCCAGGACAATGTTTCTGAGCAGGGTTTTAAGGATGGATGACTGGGTAGCCCACCTCGCATTCCAATTGTCTCCAAGCAACA
>NW_026744834.1:0-2346 GCF_022355385.1 Mustela nigripes
CCTCCCTAGCTCACTTCCCACTTTGGCAATTAGCAACGCCCCTTCTCGGTGCCGCCCCGCCCCCTCCCTCCTGAGGCCCGGCCCGGGCTGGGGCACGGGGAGAAGCCCCCGGGGGGCTGCAACCTTGCCAGAGCCAGTGCTGGGCAGCCTCCTAGCCTGGGTCCCTGAGCAGGTGTCAGTGGGCGGCCTGGCTGGGAAAAGATCTACAGTCCTGTTAACCCTGGCTGCACTCTCTGGTTAGTTTGCTGGATTCCTGATTGCGCTCAAGCCAAGAACCAGTTTCCCCAGCACAGGCCTGGGCTGAGATGCCTGCCCAGGATCTGTTGAGCAGTCTACTCATCTCCAGGGAGGGATGGCACTTCGACCTGGATGTTTGGGTTTTTTGTTTTTTTGTTTTTTTGTTTTTTTTGGTCATTTGTTATTACATGACCTCCATGGTAGGTGCTCCACAAAGGGAGTGAAAACAGGACGCCTGATATATACGCATATGGCCATTCTAGAAAAATAGATTGGGGTTCTCTCGGAAACCCGGCATTGGTCCTTGCACTATGGTTTAACAGAAAAGGGATTATGCACCAAGTTACTTAAATGAGCATAGGTTGAAATCATTTACTGAGAGTAAATATGTAAAATAGTTATATTTTAACTAAATATCATCAATCATAAATCTATTACACAAAGGTTACAGGCAATTTAAAGGCAATAGCACTCTCTTCAGGGTTTTAAATAATCCCTGTCTGTCTTGGCACATGAGAATGCAAAGATAGGAAATGGTTTGAAAAGATCATATAATAGCTTTTACTATACGGTATCAGCAATTTATCATAAAGGAGCGGACTCCAGCTAAAAACTCAGCTTTGAAAAATGCAGAAAAGCAGCAAAGGTTTCCATACCCTCTTGGTGACCAGAGGCATGCATTGTGCCCCTCATCATCTCTTTCGTGGTTCTGAGGCCCATGGTGCTCAGTAGTTTATTGTCTTATTCTCTGGAATAGGCCATTGAAAAGAAATACCAGGCCCATAGAAGAAGGTCCTGCTGGGTCTGAAGAAAGTACAACCTTTTAGATGAAGCTTTCTGGGGAGTTTGTTAGTGGTTTGGTCTGCTTCTGATAGGAAGGGAAATTTTTTTTTAAGTTTTTATTTATTTATTTATTTGACAGACATATCACAAGTATGCAGAGAGCAAGCAGAGAGAGAGAGAGAGAGAGAGGTGGAAGCAGGCTCCCCACTGAGCAGAGAGCCAGACATGGGGCTCAATCCCAGGACCCTAGAATCATGACCTGAGCCAAATGCAGAGGCTTTAACTCACTGAGCCACTCCAGTGCCCCAGGAGGGAAATTTTTTAAAGAGTATTTTCTCTTTGAATCTATTTTGAGGTTTGGTTTGTGGTTCTTTCTGACTTCTCATGAAGATGGAATTATTTCTGAAGTTGTTTGTCAGGAACCGCATATCATATCGAGGTATCTTGTTAGCAATAAATAAATAAATAAATAAATAAATAAATAAATAAAAGCTCAAGTGTTGGTATAAAGCTATTATGCTTTTCAAAACCCCGAACTATAATTCATGTATCATGAATCATGTATCATCTATCATATCGCACAGGAGAGCGGTGGCAGAAACGCACTTTCAGGTCAATTTTTTTACAAGGAAGATTGACTTATGAACCTACTTTTTTATTCTCTTTCATTCAATTTCCATCTACGACCTTTTCTGTGAATTGTAACGGTAACCGATCATTATTTTTATTGTTGGCACGTGCTTTGTGAACCATAAAGTGTACGCTATAAATGGGAGTGCTTTTCTTTTTTTTGTAGTTTACAAAAAACTAATATTTTTTAAATTTATTTTTTAGTTATTTTCAGCATAACAGTATTCATTCTTTTTGCACCACACCCAGTGCTCCATGCAAGCAGTGCCCTCTATAATACCCACCACCTGGTACCCCAACCTCCCAACCCCCCGCCCCTTCAAAACCCTCAGATTGTTTTTCAGAGTAGATAGTCTCTCTTGGTTCAGCTCCCCTTCCAATTTCCCCCACCTCCCTTCTCCTCTCTAACTCCCCATGTCCATGAAAAACTAATTTAAAAGCATTCATCCACCAGAGTACCCAAAGTGCTCCCATATAAACTATCTGTCGCTACATCATGTCATTCTGCTTTCGCTTCTCTTGCTGTTCAAACAATGTTTTAAAACATTCTTTAAAATGGGCCTTTTTAACAAGATTTTTTACAAAAGATTTTATTTATTCATTTGTCAGAGAGATAGCACAAGCAGAGGGAGAGGCAGGCAGAGTCTGGAGCAGGCTCCTGGTAAGCAAGAAGCCTGATGGGGGACTCGATCCCAG
>NW_026744834.1:2446-2794 GCF_022355385.1 Mustela nigripes
AGGCAGGCAGAGTCTGGAGCAGGATCCTGGTAAGCAAGAAGCCTGATTGGGGACTCGATCCCAGGATGCTGGGATTATGACCTGAGCTGGAGGTAGACAATCAACCAACTGGGCCATCCATGTGTCCCTGAAATGGGCATTTTTGACATTTCCTGATAGCTCCTACACACTCATGAATCTCAGACTCATGATATATGGGGCTAGTGGACTTGACAATCATGGAGTCAAGCATGCTGGATTTGACTCACGGGCCTGTCACTGTGAATTTGGGTGGCTTACTAAACTTGCTACATATAAACCTAAGCATGTAAGAATTTGCAGGATTGTGACAGTTCAGTGGTATAATGT
>NW_026744835.1:0-2793 GCF_022355385.1 Mustela nigripes
GCTTTTGATCTTGATGAAATCCCAATAGTTCATTTTTTCCCTTGCTTCCCTTGCCTTTTGCGTTGTTCCTAGGAAGATGTTGCTGCGGCAGAGGTCGAAGAGGTTGCTGCCTGTGTTCTCCTCAAGGATTTTGATGGATTCCTTTCGCACATTGAGTTGGTCTTTTTAATTTTACCCACACTAATAGGTACGTCACACTGTCTTACTGCGGCTTCTTCAATGTGCATTTCCTGATGACTAATGTTTTGCATGTGCTTATTTGCTTTATGTGTATGTCTTTTAGTGAAGTCCCTCTTCAAATCTTTTGTCTATTTTTAATGTTTTTTTTTTTAATGGTAAGTTTTGACCGTTCTTTAAATATTCTGAATACGAGTCCTTCATCATAAATCTAAATTTGCAAATATTTTTCCTAGTTTGCAACTTGTCTTTCATCCTCTAACCAGTGCCTTTCAAAGAGCAAACTTTTTAAATTTTGAAGAGCCTATTTTATCGATTTATTGCTTTATGTGTTGTGCTTTTGGTGCTGTGTTTAAGAAATTTTTGCGTATCCCAAAGTCACAAGAGCTGTCTCCCGTTTTCTTCTAGAAATTTTACAGTTTTACAATACTTCTAAATTAAAAAGTTAGACAACTATGATCTAATTTCAAGGCTTATTATAAAGACAGTTTCATAGTAGTATAATGATAGATAAATATAACAATGGAACACAATGGGGAGCCCAGAAAGAGACCCCCACACACTTGAACAATTCATTCTCAACAAAGGCACAAAGACAATTTAGTAGAGAAAAGATAAAAAAGAATGCCTGGATTTGTTAAAACAATGAACATACAAAAATTATTTCAAAGGTATTTTAATCATTGTGGTGGCTAATCAGCTTAGTGCCCTTCAAAGATTCATGCCCATTTAAAACCTCAAAACGTAACCTCATTTGGAAATAGGATCTTTGCAGATATAATCAGATAAATTAAGAAAAGGTTATACTGGGCCTTAAGTCCAATGACTGGTGTCTTTATAACAGAAAGGAGAAGAAGATTCAAACACAAATACACCCAGGGAAGGCCATGTAATGACGGAGGCAGAAATCAGAGAGATACCAGCACACCATATTATTAAACTTAGTTCTCCCTTTAGATCATCCTGAAAAATATCAATTTCATAAAAGCCAGTACATTCTTTTAAAGAAATTGGGATTTTTATTACTTAATTTTTTTTAAAGATTTGATTTATTTATCAGAGAACGAGAGAAAGTACAAGCAGGGGGAGCTGCAGGCAGAGGGAGAAACAGACTCCCCACTGAGCAAGAAGTCAGATACATGGCTTCCCTCCTGGGACCCTGGGATCGTGACCTGAGCTGAAGGCGGATGCTTACCCAACCGAGCCACTCAGGTGTCCCAAGAAATTAAGCTTTTTAATAAATTTCTTCAATTTTTAATTTTACAAACATTTGTCAAGTACCTTTTCTGTGCAAAGGGTTCAGTGGTGGGTTAGACCCGTTATTTTCCTTCAAGGAGCCTACATTCTAGTGCAATTTATCAGCAAGCAGACTTTGTAACTTTTGTGTGCTTATTTACATTGCACAGTTTTAAAAAAGTACAATTTAAAAATCCCAGCTTCTTGAAAGTCACCTAAAACAACAGAACTAAACACACTTCAAGTAAAACATGGAATGATCTATGTTTCTCTGTGCCATAGCATTATTTTCTGTAGAAGTTTCTCATAAGGACTTGCAAACTTGGACATTTGATAAATACATTATTATAAAAATTCTGATACACCAAAATGACAAATATCCTTACCTCAAAGAGTGGTAAATCATGGGACAAAAATTTTGGCAGATTTACATCAATAATAGATCTAAGCAGCAAAATTTCTTCATTTTCATTTGGGTATTTCAGCTAAAAGAAAATATACTCATGATGATACTGCCATCAGCTAAGTATGCCCCCTACATGTTCACACACACACACACACACACACACACACGTATACACACATAGGCCCCAAAGACAATTTAAACCCACATAAAACTTTTCTCATTTATTTTCATTTAATTGGATTGTTAATAATTTTAGGTTTTGAAAAAATCCCAAAACACTTGTGGTAACCCCAAAGTTTACTAAAAACCTGGTTGAACTCTGAACCTGTTGCTCAGGCCCATAATAAGGTGTGCAGAGTTCACAAAATATGAATTTCAAGTTATTTCTCTTGACTTCAATACTTTATTCAACACCTCACTCCAAAGTTTCTCCTACCATCATGCATTTAATTTTCCAGAACCCCCACTCCTTCCCTCTAGAATCTTTCTGCCTAAAAAATTCCATGTTCCAACTTAACTGGATTCATCCTTACAAAGTCAGTGGTTCCGGCAGTCAAGTTCAGAGAACCTAATGCCAAAGGTCATCCTGCCAATAGAGTGTCTTTGGATCAGTCTAACCACACCTAAATTATGAGGTGTCGAAAGTCTATTTTGTCATTTGAGAAGCTATCATTTTAAAGCAAATGTTTAAATTGTTCCTTGATATAATAAAAACAAACTTCAAAATATTCAAGCCAACACTTTCAACAATTCTAAATTAGCTTTTGACAAAGAATGAAAGGATTCATTTGCAGGATTCATTTGCTGTATAACTTTAATAGCTCAATTCCACAGTCAAGATGTCAGTGATAACATACACTAGACAATGCATTATCTTTCCCATTATCTGAGCACAGTGTAATCCTGACACGCTAAGTTAATAAAAATTGTTACTTCTAGTTGCATTGGCTTATTGCAAAAAACAATGACATGCA
>NW_026744836.1:0-2792 GCF_022355385.1 Mustela nigripes
GGGGGGTGGGGTTATGGACATTGGGGAGGGTATGTGCTTTGGTGAGTGCTGTGAAGTGTGTAAACCTGGTGATTCACAGACCTGTACCCCTGGGGACTAAAAATATATGTTTATAAAAAATAAAAAATTAAAAAAAAATAGACAGGGGTTTGGGTACAGAGAGATCTCTTACAAGGAATCTATTGACTTAAAATTGATGTCAAGAAGAATGAAAAGAAAGTGAGGACATGAAAACAGTTGCAAAGGAAGAGTCTACAAAGCTTGGTAAATGCTGAGATGTGGAATTAAAGTACAGTGAAGAATAAAGAAGGGGCAGGAAATGTATTTGCCTGAGGGCCTTATAAGAAATAATGGCGCTATCTTCATGGAATTGGGAAGGCTCATTAAGGTACAGGTATTTTTAAGTGCAGGAAACAGAAGTACATGCCTTCTTTAGATATCTTCTAAATAAAAATCATGAAAATTTCTATCGATATTCTTAAAAATTCATTATGCACAACAGCAACCATTTTGTATTCTTTGCTTGTCCATCTTAATGCTAGATTTCCAGAACAAAATATAGGATATAAGTCTTTAAAGAAAACTCAAGAAAGAGATATGGTGAATACTTGGCATGAGATAACAGAATATTTTGCAGAATGTCAGCTATTAGGGACACTGACATGCTTTGGAAGAATAACTGTCACTAAATTTTAGTACATGAAGGCACATTTTGTTATCAATCTTACTAGATCCATCCACCATGTCAAAATAATGTGAACACATGCCAATAGAAATTATATTTTACTACTGTTACTGTCAGGAACTTGGCAAAATTTGGTCTCTTATTTTGTAAATTCATTAAAATGACAGCACTAACATATATGGAATTAACTAGCTGTTAACTTTTTTGGGGTCACTTTTCACTAAATGAAATTGCCATGAAAACTCTTTCTTTAGAATGAAAGAGAACATTTTTCATGAAAACTTCAACTGATTGTTACTATCTAATAACATGAAATGCATGTCTTAGCCCTGAAACACAAATGAAAGAAGAGAAAAATTTTCCCTACAAGAGGTCCACTCAGGATGTTGAGTGGTAGCAGAAATCTTCCATGTAATGATAGACATCATAGGGCAACAAGGTCCGTTAACTGAAATCATTCTTCCTTGCCCTCCTATCTACTCTACACTATCTCTTAGGTATTCACTGCAAAATTAATTTTATATATTAGACATTCAGAGGAAGAAAAGTAAATGAAGCTCGCTTCCAAACTATCCTCATACAGTCTAAGAGACTACTGCTTTCAGCAGAATAAAAAGTGAATGAAAATCCATTGTCTGTAGATTTCTTTAATGTAGAAAAACAACACATGTATGTAAAAAAGGCAGTAAGTATAATCAGTCCATTTTACTTCCTAAGGCTAAACTGCATTTTCTTTTGTCTTTTTGTCTCCAAATTCCATTACCTTATTAATAATAGAATATCTGTGAGGTAGGTCTTTTAAGTTCTGTCTATTTGCCATCTTTGATACAAAGATTTAGACATCATAGGCAGAAATGTTATCATGAAAATCATTTAGAGAGCTATTTCACAAAAACATTATATGTCTATTATACTTTATAATATTCACAGTTATCCCCTATAAAGGAGTTTTTGGAAAATATCCTTGATAAGAGACATCTCTTATGACTTACAGTGCTTTGAAGCAAAAGCAGATATACTGAAGCACTGCACAGATAAGGAATCAGATTTTATGGCCACTGATGAGAGTGATAAGGGTAGTCTTCATAAATGATATATTTCTTAGTGCCTTTTCTTAATTTATGATATAACATCAAGAAAACATATGGCCCTGTCCTGCCAATAAATGGTTGTATAAAAATAATTACAAAATTATTATAATACAATAATTGGTTACACCTTTGATGATTGATGTAAGTCACCAAATCCAAAGGGTCCATGAAGCAGTCTATATCGAGTGTAATGAAAACCTAAATGTTCCCCTTTAGCTATGCTGTGATCTTTCTTCTTGATATTCACAAAATCCTGAAAAAATGGGACTGGAAGTAATTCTAATGCTTTTATTTTTTTATTATTTTTTTAAATTAAATTTATTTTCAGCATAACAGTATTCATTATTTTTTCACCACACCCAGTGCTCCATGCAATCTGTGCCCTCTATAATACCCACCACCTGGTACCCCAACCTCCCACTCCCCCGCCACTTCAAACTCCTCAGATTGTTTTTCAGAGTCCATAGTCTCTCATGGTTCACCACCTCTTCCAATTTCCCCCAACTCCCTTCTCCTCTCTAACTCCCAATTCCAATGCTTTTAAACATAACTTACAATTTAATTTCCTTTGTGACCTTTGAAATAACAGTCATAAAAGTCTAGCTTTCCTAATTCCCCAGATTTTCCACTGGTATTTCTTTACTAAGAAACAAAACAAAACAAAAACCTTCATAAAAATTGCGGTCATCGGGGGGAGGAGTCAAGATGGCGGAGAAGTAGCAAGCTGAGACTGCTTCAGCTAGCCGGAGATCAGCTAGATAGCTTATCTAAAGATTGCAAACACCTGAAAACCCATCGGCAGATCGAAGAGAAGAAGAACAGCAATTCTGGAAACTGAAAAACAACCACTTTCTGAAAGGTAGGACCGGCGGAGAAGTGAATCCAAAGCGACGGGAAGATAGACCCCGGGGGGAGGGGCCGGCTCCCGGCAAGCGGCGGAGCAACGGAGCACAAAATCAGGACTTTTAAAAGTCTGTTCCGCTGAGGGACATCGCTCCAGAGGCTAAACCGGGGCG
>NW_026744837.1:0-2792 GCF_022355385.1 Mustela nigripes
GAGTCCATTTCCACTCAGCCACCTCGGTTGCTCTCCCAGATCCAGCATATCTAACCTGTCTTGTTGCTTGGAGACAATTGGAATGCGTGGTGGTATACCCAGCCATCCATCCTTAGAACCCTGCTCGGAATCGTTGTCCTGGAGCCAACCAACTAGTCTCAATTGTCCTGCAGAAGAATCTTTGCAGTTGGGAGCTTTTAACAACTCCCATCGTGGGAAAACCCCCATGGCCTCCTGATCCACACCCCCTTCAAGAAGGGGCCATCAGGGCAGAATGTCCAACCTGAGCGATTGACTGATCCTCGCCCTGACTTCAGATGCTCGAGATCTCAATTCAGGTCTCACCCAGAAAACTAGGCCTAGCTTGGGTTCTCAGACTTCCGTCCTCAGACTACTGGCCCACAAGCCCTCCAGTTTGGCAATCCAGAACTACAATGCAGCACTTTGCCTGTTCTCCAGAAGAAAAACATTGCCCTCTGGGCCTACCCAGAATCCCCAGCTGAGGATCAACCTGCACGCCATTTGGCTGTACCCCACATATATAGGCTGACCTGGGCACTAATGCCCTTTCTGACACAGCCTGATCCTGGACCTTATCTCCAATCACTGACCAGGGGTGACTGTGATGCAGAAATCAGAACTCTTCCTTACCCATGCCAAGAAACCTTGTGGTTGGCATGTTGTCCAATGTTCAGTGTAGGAGAAACCAGCATTCACCCTGTGGCCCCGCCCATTCTTGAGAGCGACGAGGGCATAAACACGCATTGTGACCCTCAGCGTGAGTCCTGTCCTCTAGTACGTCCTCTCAGTGGCTGGACCATTATACGTCATAATGGGCTTGACATGCCCCTAGGCCCCAATTTTTTTTTTAATTTTTTATTTTTGATAAACATATATTTTTATCCCCAGGGGTACAGGTCTACGAATCACCAGGTCCACACACTTCACAGCACTCACCAAATCACATACCCTCCCCAATGTCCACAATCCACCCCCTTCTCCCAAAACCCCTCCCCCCGGCAACCCTCAGTTTGCTCTGTGAGACTAAAAGTCACTTATGGTTTGTCTCAATATTTAACCAGATTTCTGGTTGTCCAGTCGCCCCTCCCAGGGCTCTACTCTGGAGTCCCTCATTTGGTGGGACACCTGGGGTTGAAAAACAAAACAAAACAAATCAACAACAATAGAACAACGGACTTCTTCCATCCCGCAGAATGACCCCAAACTCTTTGGACGGGGCCAAACCCCCACAGAGTAAGACTCGTCCATTTCCATGAAGTCACTCGGAAATTTCACGACCATCAGTGACACGATATCCAGAGACAAAAACTTGAGCAAGAGCCTCACACTCGCCCTTTTTTCATATCCCGCAGAGTTCTCCTCATGGTCTGGAGATCAGTCCTGCCATACCTATGACCCGAAAATTAAGCCGAGTTTGTGTTTTCAGACAACTGTCCAAACATCCATGGCCTACACACCCTACATGCTCAGGCCCCTGGAGCCAAACCTGACGACAGCGCTTTCCCTCTCCAAGGGAATTGTGTGTGCCCATTCCGATGGCCACAACCCTACTAATAGGATCAACCTCCAAATTCCCTGAGGCATCCCAATATTTGTGGCTTCTCAGGACAAACAGGGGCAATCTGGGCCCATCTGAGCACCTACCTGCACTGAGGCCCGTAGAATGATGTCCCCAGAAGTAAAAAGGAACGAATAGACCCCTAGGCACATATCGGATCCATTGCTTTGGTTTCCAGGCATCTCTCCTCAGAGGCCTAGATTTCAATAACAGCATATGGCTGTTTCTTGACTCACCCATCAGAACAAATCTCATCTACACATGGGAAACTTACACGATGGAGTTGTGTGAAAGCCTGTCTTTAGGAGAACCCTTCAGGGCCCCAGTGCCACCGCTTCATTCCAAGGTCTCCATAGACACAATATCATATTAGCACACATCCACGGGAGAGTCCATTTCAACACTGCCTCCTCGGTTTCTCCCCCAGATCCAGCAGATCTAACCTGTCTTCTTGCTTGGAGACATTTCAAATGTGAGGTGGGCTACCCAGCCATCCATCCTTAGATTCCTGCTTGGAATCGTTCTCCTGGAGCCAACCAAAAGATCTCAATTGTCCTGCAGAAGAATCTTTGCAGTTGGGAGCTTCTCAGAACTCCCATCTTGGGAAAACCCCCATGGGCTCGTGATCAACCCCACCTTCAAGAAAGGGCCATCAGGGACAGAATGTCCAACCTGAGCGATCCTCTGATCCTTGCCGTGACTTCAGATGCATGAGATCTCAATTCAGGTCTAACCCAGAACCTAGGCCTAGCTTGGGTTCTCAGATTTCCGTGCTCAGACTGCTGGCCCACAAGCCCTCCAGTTTGGCAATCCAGAACTACAATGCAGCAACTCTGCCTGCCCTCCAGAAGAAAAACATTGCCCTCTTGGACTACCCAGAAACCCCAAATGAGGATCTACCTGCACGCCATTTGGCTGTACCCCACATATATAGGCTGAACTGGGCACTAATGCACTTTCTGACACAGCCTGAGCCTGGACCTCCTGGCCCCACCCAGACAGCTGGCCGCACACTGAGCACATTTGACCCGCCATGGCCTTAGGTCGTCATCTCTTCTAAACCTCGGTTTTCAGGCTTCAGAACCTAGACCTTATCTCAATCACGGACCGGGTTTAAAAATGATGCAGAAATCAGAACTCTTTCCCCATGGCAAGAAACCTTGTGGTTGGCATGTTGTCCAAGGTTCAGTGTCGTTGAACCCAGTGTGGCCCA
>NW_026744838.1:0-2792 GCF_022355385.1 Mustela nigripes
TGATGGCCGCCTGATTGCCTGAGGAGGTATTGCCTTTTTTCCTTGAATGACCTGTGAGGCCTGGTCACAGTCTGGCTCTGTCCTACCTACCCGCTCATCTTTGCCACTTCTTACCATGCACCTTTGGGTTAAACTTGTGTTCCTCAGCATGATCTCTCATGTCCCTGTGTTTCCTGAAGACTTTCCACCTCTTAGTTTTACTGGTAAAAGCCACTTTTAGATGTAAGACCAAGCTCATGTAAACACTTTTGGGAAACCTCTTGATTCCTTTTTTTCTGTGGTCATTGAAGAAGTAAGTGTATTTCATTTTATGGTGGAATTTCCTTTTTACATTTTTGCCCCAGATTTAAATTGGAAGCCCACATGGCCAAGGATAGTGCCTCTGACACACTGTTAAATCTTCAGAGGCAAGGTCCTAATGTGCTATAGTATTTGTACTCTTAGGTATAATTTTAAAGTGTAATCCATTCTCCCAATCTCTAGTTATAGAGTAATCCATTCTCCCAATCTCTAGTTTTAAAATGTTTCCTTTTAAAAATAATGTCCTATATTGGTCAGTTTTTTTCTGCAAATAGGGTATGTCTATTAAAAATTTTAAAAGGCACTGGGGGCGGGGCACCTGGCTGGGTCAGTGCGTTGAACTGCTGCCTTTGGTTCAGGTCATAGTCTCAGGGTCCTGGAATCGAGTCCCACATTGGGCTCTCTGCTCAGCAGGAAGCCTGCTTACCTCTCTTTCTCTCTCTCTCTGCCTGCCTCTCTGCCTACTCTGTCTGTCAAATGAATGAATAAAATCTTAAAAAAAAAAAAATTAAAAAAAAAAAAAGCACTTGAGGGGCGCCTGGGTGGCTCAGTGCGTTGAGACTCTGCCTTCAGCTCAGGTCATGATCTCAAGCTCCTGGGATCGAGTCCCCACAGCAGGCCCCTGCTCCGCGGGGAGCCTGCTTCCCCCCACCCCAGCCCTCTCTATTTGCCTCTCTGCCTACTTGTGATCGTTGTCTATCAAATAAATAAATAAAATCTTTTTAAAAAAAGCACTTGGCAAATGACGTAGATACACTGCCAATATTCGTTTACTTCCTCTCTTTGGTTTTTAATTTTACTCTTTGTATAGCCCCTCTTTCAAATTTTGTTTGTTTTTATTTAATTTCTTTTCAGTGTAGCAGATTTCATTGTTTATGCACCACACCCAGTGCTCCATGCAATACCTGCCCTCCATAATACCCACCACCAGCCTCCCCCAACCTCCCACCACCCCACCCCTTCAAAACCCTCAGATTGTTTTTCAGAGTCCATAGTCTCTCAAAGTTCATCTGCCCCTCCAATTTCCCTCAACTCCCTTCTCCTCTCCATCTCCCCATGTCCTCCATGTTACTTGTTATGCTCCACAAATTAGTGAATCCATATGATGATTGACTCTCTCTGCTTGAATTATTTCACTCAGCATAATCTCTTCGTGTTCATGTTGATACAAAAGTTGGGTATTCATCCTTTCTGATGGAGGTATAATACTCCGTAGTATGTATGGACCACATCTTCCTTATCCATTCATCCGTTGAAGGGCATCTTGGTTCTTTCCACAGTTTGGCGACCATGGCCATTGCTGCTATTAACATTGGGGTAGAGATGGCCCTTCTTTTCACGACATCTGTGTCTTTGAAGTAAATACCCAGTAGTGGAATTGCAAAGCCACAGGGAAGCTCTATTTTTAATTTCTTGAGGAATCTCCACAATGTTCTCCAAATTGGTTACACTAACTTGCATTCCGTCCAACAGTGTAAGAGGGTTCCCCTTTCTCCACATCCTCTCCAACTTATGTTGTTTCCTGACTTGCTAATTTTGGCTATTGTAACTGGTGTAAGGTAGTATCTCAGTGTGGTTTTAATTGGAATCTCCCTGATGATGAACATTTTTTCATGTGTCTGATAGCCATTTGTATGTCTTCATTGGAGAAGTGTCTTTTCATGTGTTCTGCCTATTTTTTTTGACATGATTACCTGTGTGTATTGAGTTTGAGAAGTTCTTTATAGATCCTGGATATCAGCCTTTTGTCTGTATAGTCATTTGCAATATCTTCTTCCATTCCGTGGGTTGCCTTTGTTTTGTTGACTGTTTCCTTTCTTGTGCAGAAGCTTTTGATATTTGACATGGATTTCTTACATGCAGATATGATTGTGTTTCTTTTTTGTAAACATTGTAGTCTTTGCCTTTTTAAAGAGACCATTTTGGGTTTTTATGATTATTGACATTTGTTTTAAACCTGTCTTGCTATTTGTTCTCTGTTTATCCCACCCATCCTCTTTCCCCTTTTCTTCTACTGTCTTTGGCTTAGTTGAATTGGTTTCTGTTTTTGTTTTTAAATCCAGTTTATATCATTTCTTCTTACTTATAACTCTCTGGTTTTAGTTGTTCATTTAGTATACCTCTTTAGTATGTATCTAAGATTATCTTCCAGATTTTTTCCCTATCCAGGTGACCCCTGTCCAGCTTGGGGATTAGGGATGCCAGCCGCATATAGAGTTGAAAACCCAATATAACTTATGAGTCCCCCAGAACTTACATACTTCCAGCCTACTGTTTACAGGAACACTTACCAATAACATAAGCAGTCAGTTAACGTATTATGTATGCTGTCTATATTTTACAATGTATAATGTGGTGAATTAAGTTAGAGAAAAGAAAATACGAAGAAAATCATAAAGAAGAGAAATACTCTATGAAAAATACAGTATTTTTCATACCATATAATTTTTGAAAAGAAATCCACTTGTAATTGAACCCACGTAATTCAAACC
>NW_026744839.1:0-2792 GCF_022355385.1 Mustela nigripes
AGCCTAAAAGTAGTAGATCAGAAAGGAACAGAGACAATATACAGTAACCGTCACCTTACAGGCAATACAATGGCACTAAATTCGTATCTCTCAGTAGTAAATCTGAATGTAAATTGGCTACACCCCCAATCAAAAGACACAGGGTAAGCGTGCTTGGGTGGCTCAGTGGTTAAGCCTCTGCCTTCAGCTTGGGTCATGATCTCAGGGTCCTGGGATCAAGTCCCACATTCGGCTCTCTGCTCAGCAGTGAGCCTTCTTCCTCCTCTTCTCTCTGCCTACTTGTGATCTCTGTCAAATAAATAAATAAAATCTTCTAAAAATTAAAAAAAAAAGACACAGGGTATCAGAATGGATAAAAAAAAAATCAATATGCTGTCTACATGAAACGCATTTTAGACCCAAAGACACCTCCAGATTTAAAGTGAGGGGTTGGAAAACAATTTACCATGCTAATGGATATCAAAAGAAAGCTGGGGTGGCAATCCTTATATGAGATCAATTAGATTTTAAGCCAAAGACTATAATAAGAGATGAGGAAGGATACTATATCATACTCAAAGTGTCTGTCCAACAAGAAGATCTAACAATTTTAAATAGCTATCCCCTGGTGTGCCTGGGTGGCTCAGTGGGTAAAAGCCTCTGCCTTCGGCTCAGGTCATGATTCCCAGGGTCCTGGGATTGAGCCCCGCATCAGGCTCTCTGCTCCACAGGGAGCGTGCTTCGCCCTCTCTCTCTGTCTGCCTCTCTGCCTACTTGTGATCTCTGTCTGTCAAATAAATAAATAAAATCTTAAATAAATAAATATGTCCCAAACATAGGAGCAGCCAACTATATAAACCAATTAATAGCAAAATCAAAGAAACACATTGACAATGATACAATAATAGTAGGGGACATTAACACTCCCCTCACTGAAATGGGCAGATGATCCAAGGAAAAGATCAACAAAAAAATAAGGCCTTCAGTGACACACTGGTACAGATGGACAGAACATCCCATCCCAAAAGCAACAGAATACTCATTGTTCTCTAGTGCACATGGAACATTTTCCAGACTAGATCACATCCTGGGTCATAAATCAGGCCTCAACTGGTATCAAAAGATTGGGGTCATTCCCTGCATATTTTCAGACCACAAAGCTCTGAAGCTGGAACTCAATTACAGGAGAAAATTTGGAAAGAACCCAAATACCTGGAGACTAAAGAGCATCCTTCTAAAGAATGAATGAAATACCACCTAACACAAGTTAGAATGGCCAAAGTTAGCAAGACAGGAAACAACATGTGTTGGAGAGGATGTGGAGAAAGGGGAGCCCTCTTACACTGTTGGTGGGAATGCAAGTTGGTGCAGCCACTTTGGAAAACAGTGTGGAGATTCCTTAAGTAATTAAAAATAGAGCTTCTCTATGACCTTGCAATTGCACTACTGCATATTTACCCAAAGATACAGATGCGGTGTAAAGAAGGTCCATCTGTACCCCAATGTTTATAGCAGCAATGGCCATGGTCGCCAAACTGTGGAAAGAACCAAGATGCCCTTAACCATGCGAATGGATAAGGAAGATGTGGCCCATATACACTATGGAGTATTATGCCTCCATCAGAAAGGATGAAGACCCAACTTTTGTAGCAACATGGACAGGACTGGAAGAGATTATGCTCAATGAAATAAGTCAAGCAGAACGAGTCAATTATCATATGGTTTCACTTCTTTGTGGAGCATAACAAATAACATGGAGGACATGGGGAGATGGAGAGGAGAAGAGAGCTGAGGGAAATTGGAAGGGGAGATGAACCATTAGAGATTATGGACTCTGAAAAACAATCTGAGGGTTTTGAAGGGGTGGGGGGGTGGGAGGTTGGGGAAGCCAGGTGGTGGGTATTAGAGAGGACACGTATGGCAAGGAGCACTGGGTGTGGTGCATGAACAATGAATTCTGTTACACTGAAAAGAAATAAATAATTTTTAAAAATCCAAAAAAATTACCTAAAAAAAAAAAAAAAGAATAAGTGGGTCAATAAAGAATAAAAGGGCCAATCAGAAAATTAAAGAAGAATTGAAAAAAAATCATGTAAACAAGTGATAATGAAAACACAACAGTTCAAAATCTGTGGGACACAGCAAAGTCAGTCCTGAGAGCAAAATATATAGCGATACAAGCCATTCTCAAGAAACAAGAAAGGTCTCAAATACACAACCTAACCTATAGCTAATGGAGCTGGAGAAAAAACAACAAAGAAAACCTTAACCCGGCAGGAGAAGAGATATAGTAGAATCAATGAAATAGAAACAAAAAACAAAAACAAACAAACAAAAAAATAGAACAAATCAACAAAACTAGGAGCTGGTTCTTTGAAAGAATTAATAAGATTGATAAACCCCTGGCCAGACTTATCAAAAAGACAAGAGTAAGGACCCAAATAAATGAAATCAGGAGTGAAAGAGCAGAGATCACAACCAAAACCAAAGAAATACAAACAATTATAAGAACATATTATGAGCAACTACACACCAGCAAATTTGACAATCTGGAAGAAATGGATGCATTCCTAGAGACATATAAACTACCACAACTGAACCACGAAGAAATAGAAAACCTGAACAGACCCATAACCAGTAAGGAGATTGAAGCAGTCATCAAAAATCACCCAACAAATAAGAGGCCAGGGCCAGATGGCTTTGCAGGGGAATTCTACCAAACACTTAAAGAAGTAATTCCTATTCTCCTGAAACTGTTCCCAAAATTAGAAATGGAAGTAAAACTTCCAAACTCATTTTATGAGGCCAGCATT
>NW_026744840.1:0-2792 GCF_022355385.1 Mustela nigripes
TTAAGCCAAAGACTATAATAAGAGATGAGGAAGGACACTATATCATACTCAAAGGGTCTGTCCAACAAGAAGATCTAACAATTTTAAATATCTATGTCCCCAACGTGGGAGCAGCCAACTATATAAACCAATTAATAACTAAATCAAAGAAACACATCAACAATAATACAATAATAGTAGGGCACTTTAACACTACCCTCACTGAAATGGACAGATCATCCAAGCAAAAGATCAACAAGGAAATAAAGGCCTTAAACGACACACTGGACCAGATGGACATCACAGATATATTCAAAACATTTCGTCCGAAAACAACAGAATACACATTCTTATCTAGTGCACATGGAACATTCTCCAGAATAGATCACATCCTCAGTCCCAAATCAGGACTCAACTGGTATCAAAAGATTGGGATCATTCCCTCCATGTTTTCAGACCACAATGCTCTGAAGCTAGAACTCAACGACAAGAGGAAGTTTGGAAAGAACCCAAATACATGGAGATTAAACAGCATCCTTCTAAAGATGAATGGGTCAACCAGAAATTAAAGAAGAATTGAAAAAAATCATGGAAACAAATGATAATGAAACTACAACGGTTCAAAATCTGTGGGACATAACAAAAGCTGTCCTGAGAGGAAAATATATAGCAATACAAGCCTTTCTCAAGAAACAAGAAAGGTCTCAGGTACACAACCTAACCCTACACCTAAAGGAGCTGGAGAAATAACAAGAAAGAAATGTAAAGCCCAGCAGGAGAAGAGAAATCATAAAGATCAGAGCAGAAATCAATGAAATAGAAACCAAATAAACAATAGAGCAAATCAACGAAATTAGGAGCTGGTTCTTTGAAAGAATAAATAAGATTGATAAACCCCTGGCCAGACTTATCAAAAAGAAAAGAGAAAGGAGCCAAATTAATAAAATCATGAATGAAAGAGAAGAGATCACAACTAACACCAAAGAAATAGAAAGAATTATAAGACATACTATGAGCAACTCTCCGCCAACAAATTTGATGATCTGCAAGAAATGGATGCATTCCTAGAAACATATAAACTACCACAACTGAACAAGGAAGAAATAGAAAGCCTGAACAGACCCATAACCAGTAAGGAGATTGAAACAGTCATTAAAAATCTCCAAACAAACAAAGCCCAGGGCCAGACGGCTTCCCGGGGGAATTCTACCAAACATTTAAAGAAGAACTAATTCCTATTCTCCTGAAACTGTTTCAAAAAATAGAAGTGGAAGGAAAACTTCCTAACTCATTTTATGAGGCCAACATCACCTTGATCCCAATACGAGACAAGGATCCCATCAAAAAAGAGAGCTATAGACCAATATCCTTGATGAACACAGATGCAAAATACTAACCAAAATACTAGCCAATAGGATTCAACAGTACATTAAAAGGATTATTCACCACAACCAAGGGGGCAGCCAGGGCTTGGAGAGCGAAGGGAGCCGGACATCTAAGGTCATGGAGGGATGGAACTTCCTAGGCCCAGATACTGGGCAGCTGGGGGACCTCTCCCAGGAGACATTAAAAAAATAATAATAATAATAAATGTAAAAAAAAAAATGGCAGCTCTTACCCCATTTTATAGATGAGGAAATGGAAATCTGAGTCACGCCACTGACCTTTCTAAAGGGTTCCAAGCAGGAATGTATATGTGCATTGTGGAAGAGAGAGAGAAACTACAACATCAAGTTTACCATCCTACCCATTCTAGAGAGAGTGAAACTCAGTACGTTCACAATGCTGTGAGACCATCCCCACTATCTAGTTCCAGAATTTTCATGCCCACAAAGGAAATCCCGGTCTTGTTCATTAAGCAGTCGCTCCCTACACTCCCCTCCCTCCAGTCAGCCTCTAATATAGCTATGGATTTGCCTCTTCTGGAACATTTTGTCTAAATGAAATCACACAGTATGTGGCCGTTTTTCCTCTGGCTTCCTGCACTTAGCATCCTATTTTCAGGATTCATCCCTGTTGTAGCACGTAGCAGTACCTCATTTTCTTTTTACAGCTGAATAACATCCCACTGTATGGCTAGACCACCTTTTATTTGTCCTTTCACCTGTGGATGAACACGTGTGTGCGTTTTAACAGAAAGACCTTGATTTTCAAGGAATGAATCCCAAATGTCGGATTTCGGGCAAAAACTTCAAACCGGGAGATACGAGCCTTGGGAGCAGAAAATCCTTCTGGAACTTTCAAGCAACAGTTTGGAAATCACATACTCTGCGGCTAGCTGTGTGGGAGGGGCAGTAAGGCAGGAAGGACAAGGGTACTTGCTCCCCACAGGTGTTGCTGCTTCCAAAGCACTCCTGTTGCCCAGGGAGGCTGCTTGGCAAGCTCTTGGAATCGCAGATGACATCTCAGCACTCCCCCCGCCACCCCCGCTTCATTTCACTGGAGGAGAAGGGACGAAAACCTGGGTGGTGGGGGGGGGGTGGTCGTAGGAGACAATAACCAGGTTTCCACAGATGGGCTGCTTGTGGAAGCATAAGCGAGGGGAGGAACCAAGATGCCCCGCTGTAACATTTAATCCCCAATTCTCCCCGCCACTGTCTGAAGTAGCGTCTCAGGTTCTCTCTATAACACATACACATGCAGGGAGTCATGCAACTTCCGACAGTGCAGCAGAAAGGTCTTCAATCAGTCTGGTTTAAAACCTGTGGCTGGCCCAAGCTTTGAGGAGCGAGGTACTATGGTGGCTCTCAACAAGGCTTTAGAATCCGCTAGACCTGCCCGTGAACATGGCCTCTACGACCATTAGTTCTGTG
>NW_026744841.1:0-2791 GCF_022355385.1 Mustela nigripes
AAACAAACAAACAAAAAAACAAAGTAGCAACAAAAAGAACTACTGGATAATATCCCTGATAAATAAAAATGTAAAAATTCTCTACAAAATGCTACAAAACTGAATTCACCAGCACATATCAGTAAATGTGATGCATTATATTAATAGAATGATCAATAAAAACTCATATAATCAACTCAATATATGCAGAAAAGGCATTTGACAAAATTCAACACCCTTTCATAATAAAAATACTCACCAAACTGGGTACAGAAAGAATACACATCAACATAAAAACCACATATTCTGTGGAAGGATTCAAGATGGCAGAGAAGTAGCAGGCTGAGATGACACCAGGTAGCAGGAGATCAGCTAGATAGCTTATCTAACCATTGCAAACACCTACAAATCCAATGGGAGATCAAAGAGAAGGAGAGCAACAATTCTAGAAACAGAAATTTGATCACTTTCTGAAAGGTAGAACTGGCAAAAAAGTAAACCCGAAGAACAGGAAGGTAGACCGCGGGGGTGGGGGGCAGGTCCCGGCAAGCGGTGGAGCAACGGAGCACAAAATCAGGACTTTTTAAAAGTTTGATCCACTGAGGGATATCACCCCAGAGGCTAAACCAGAGTGAAGCCCAAGTGGGGTCAGCATAATCCCAGGTCCCTCAGGGTCACAGAAGGACGAGGGGTATCTGAGTGTCACAGAACTCACAGGTATTAGAGTGGGGAAGCCAGCTACAGAGACAAAGCTGAGGAGTGAGCTCTCAACCCAGGGTTACTTTGAACCAGGCATAGGCAGGATGAACTTGGAGCACGGCTAAGGTTCAGGGAGACGGGAGTAATTGAGCTCTTTTCTCCAAGCATGGCCAGAGGCCAGGGAGATGAGAATGACCAAGGACTTTTCTCCAAGTACGAGTGGCAGAGCGCTTTTCTCCAAGCATGGCCAGAGGCCGGGAATATGGGAGTGATTAAACACTTTTCTCTAAGGGCGCACTGAGGAGCGGGGCCCTGAGCTTTCCACTCCTCTGAGCAGGATTGTGAGACTGCCATTATCATTCCATCATCCAGAACTCTATGGAAAGCCTTCAGGGAACAAAAGCTCCTGGATTACTTAGCCTTATCCCAGGTAAGGGCAGGACAAATCCATCTCGGGCAAAGACACTTGAGAATCAATACAACAGGCCCCTTCCCTAGAAGACCAACAAGAAACCCAGCCAAGATCAACTTCACTTACTAAGGAGAACAGTGGAATTCCAGAGGAGGAGAAAGCAAAACAAGGAATTCGTGGCTTTCTCCCAATGATTCATTAGTCTTGCAGTTATATTTTTTTCTTTTTTCTTCTGCTAAATTTTTTTTACTTTTACCCTTTCCTCTTTTGATGATTTTTTAAACTAGTTTATTTTTAAAATACCTTACAAAAAATAATAATCTATTTTGAACCTTCATTATTATAGTCATATTTGATCCTCCATATATAAAACTAACTATATATTTTTTTCACATAGGGTTTTTTCTTCTAAAAATGTGGAGTATAACTTCTCCTAATAGAACAAAATATACCCTAAATCTAGCTCCAAGATTATTCTAGTGTCCAGCCTGAGCAAATTCTCTCCAGTTTATTTTTCTTTATTGTCCCAACCAACTTGCTCTATCAACTCGTTTTTTAGAAATTAAATTTTTTTCTCATTTTTTTAAAGATTTTATTTATTTATCAGAGAGGGTGGGGATAGAGTGAGCACAGGCAGACAGAATGGCAGGCAGAGGCAGAGGGAGAAGCAGGCTCCCTGCCGAGCAAGGAGCCCGATATGGGACTCGATCCCAGGACGCTGAGATCATGACCTGAGATGAAGGTAGCTGCTTAACCAACTGAGCCACCCAGGCGTCCCTTTTTTCCTCATTTTTAGAGGTTTATTCCATCCCTTCATTGTGCCTACCCTTATATGTTTTTCATCCTTTAAAATCTTGGGAGGTAGTTTCTTCTAAGAGACCAAAATACTCCCAAAATTAAGTGAGTGACCCTGTTCTAGTCACAAGTCTAGTATATATATATATCTATATTTTCTTTTTTAATATTTTTCCTTGTTTTCTTTTTTTAAAACCTTTTTCCCCCCTTGAACTTCTTTTTTATCCCCTTTCGTTCTCCCACAACTTGGGTCTCTTCTGATGTGGTTAAAGCACATTTTCCTGGGGTCTATACCACCCTTTTAGCATTTTATTTGCTCCTTTATGTATTCTTATCTGCTCAAAATGACAAGGTGGAAAAACTCACCACAAGAAAAAGAACAAGAGGCAGTACCAAAGGCTAGGGACATAATCAAAACAGACATTGGTAATATGACAGAACTAGAGTTTAGAATGACAACTCTCAAGGTTCTAGCTGGGCTCGAAAAAGGCATGGAAGTTATTAGAGAAACCCTCTCCAGAGAGATAAAAGCCCTTTCTGGAGAAATAAAAGAACTAAAATCTAACCAAGTTGAAATCAAAAGAGCTATTTATGAGGTGCAATAAAAAATGGAAGTTCTTACTGCTACGATAAATGAGGCAAAAGAATTAGTGATATAGAAGACCAAATGATGGAGAATAAAGAAGCTGAGCAAAAGAGAGACAAACAAATACTGGACAACGAGGAGAGAATTTGAGAGATAAGTGAAACCATAAGACGACACATTAGAATAATTGGGATCCCAGAAGAAGAAAGAGAGAGGGGAGCAGAAGGTATATTGGAGAGAATTTTTGTAGAGAATTTCCTTAATATGGCAAAGGGAACAAACATCAAAATCCAGGAGACGCAAAGAATGACCCTCAAAAT
>NW_026744842.1:0-2791 GCF_022355385.1 Mustela nigripes
CATGGCAAGAAACCTTGTGGTTGGCATGTGGTCCAAGTTTCACTGTATTGAAACCAGTGTGGCCCATGAGGCCCCGCCCATGCTTCCGGGCCACATTGGTCACAAACACACATTGTGACCGTCAGCCTGTGCCCAGTCCTCAGGTAAGGCCTCTCAGTGGCTGGATGGAGAGACAGCATATTGGGCTTGCCATGCCCCTAGGCCCCAATTTTTAACCATAGTTCGGGTTATCCCTTCACTCTTCCCTAGAGCTCTGCTTTGGAATTCCTCTTTTGGTGGGACACCTGAGGTAACAAACCTGAAAGGAGTCCTCCCATCCCACAGATTGACGAAAAACAATTGGGATCGGCCCAAGTCAACAGATAGCAAGATTAGGCCATGGCCCATGAGGCCTCCCCAACATTCCACGGCCATCGCTGATACAAAATCCAGAGACAAAAGCCTGAGCACGCGCCTCAGAGTCACCCATTCTTCATATCCTGAAGAGTTCTTCAGATAAGAACATACACGGCACTCGAATGCACGCAAAATATATAGTCTAACCTGGGCACTAATGCACTGTCTGACAACCTGAGCCGAGACCTCGTGACCTACACCCAGACAGCTGACCGCACACTGAGCCCATCAGACCCGCCATGGCCTTAGGTCAACATCTCTTCCCTACCTCAGTTTTCAGGCTTCAGAACCTAGACCTTATCTCCAATCACTGCCCAGCGGTGACTGGGATGCAGAAATCAGAACTCTTCCTAACCCATGGCAAGAAACCTTGTGGTTGGCATGTTGTCCAACGTTCAGTGTAGGAGAAACCAGCATTCACCCAGAGGCCCCGCCCATTCTTGAGTGCGACGAGGGCATAAACACGCATTGTGACCCTCAGCGTGAGTACTGTCCTCTAGTACGTCCTCACAGTGGCTGGACCATTAGATGTCATAATGGGCTTGACATGTCCCTAGGCCCCAATTTTAGTCCAATTTCTGGTTGTCCAGTCGCCCCGCACAGGGCTCTACTCTGGAATCCCTCATTTGGCCGGACACCTGTGGTTGAAAAACAAAACAAAACAAATCAAGAGCAACAGAACAATGGACTTCTTCCATACCACAGAATGACCACAAACTCTTTGGAAGGGGCCAAGCCCCAGAGACTAAGACTCGTCCATTTCCCATGAAGTCACCCGGAAATATCACGACCATGAGTGACAGGATATCCAGAGACAAAAACAACGTTCAGTGTAGGAGAAACTAGCATTCACCCTGAGGCCCTGCCCATCGCTGAGTGCGAGGAGGGCATAAACACGCATTGTGACCCTCAGCGTGAGTCCTGTCCTCTAGTACCTCCTCTCAGTGGCTGGACCATTAGATGTCATAATGGGCTTGACATGTCCCTAGGCCCCAATTTTTAACCAGATTTCTGGTAGTCCTGTGCCCCTCCCGAGTGCTCTACTCTGGAAACCCTCATTTGGTGGGACACCTGAGGTTGAAAAGCAAAACAAAACAAATCAACAACAACAGAACAACGGACTTCTTCCATCCCACAGAATGACCCCAAACTCTTTGGACGGGGCCACCCCCCAGAGAGTAAGACTCGTCCATTTCCCATGAAGTCACCCGGAAATTTCACGACCATGAGTGACACGATATCCAGAGACAAAAACGTGAGCAAGAGCCTCACACTCGCCCTTTTTTCATATCCCGAAGAGATCTCCTCATGGTCTTTAGATCAGTCCTGCCATACCTATGACCCGAAATATAAGCCGAGTTTGTTTTTTCAGACAACTGTCCAAACTGCCCTGGCCTACACACCCTACAGGCTCAGGCGCCTGGAGCCAAACCTGACGACTGTGCTTGCCCTCTCCTAGGAATTGTATGTGCCCATTCCAATGGCCACTTCCCTACTAATAGGATAAACCTCAAAAGTCCCTGAGGCCATCCCAATATTTGTGACTTTCCAGGACAAACAGGGGCAATCTGGGCCCATCTGAGCACCTACCGGCACTCAGACCCATAGACTGATGTCCCCAGAGGTAAAAAGAAACGAACAGGCCCCTAGGCACCTATCAGATCCATTCCTTTCAATTCCAGGCATCTCTCCTCAGAGGCCTGGATTTCAATACCAGCATATGGCTGTTTCTAGACTCACCCATCAGAACAAATCTCATCTACACATGGGAAACTTGCACAATGGAGCTGTGTGAAAGCCTCTCTTTAGGAGAACCCTTCAGCGCCCCAGTGCCACCGCTTCATTCCAAGGTCTCCTTAGACACAAAATCATATTAGGACACATCCATGGGAGAGTCCATTTCAACTCAGCCTCCTCGGTTGCTACCTCAGATCCAGCAGATCTAACCTGTCTTGTTGCTTGGAGAAAATTGGAATGCGATGTGGGCTACCCAGCCATCTATCCTTAGAACCCTGCTCAGAATCGTTGTCCTAGAGCCACCCAACAGGTCTCAATTGTCCTGCAAAAGAATCTTTGCAGTTGGTAGCTTCTAAGAACTCCCATCGTGGGAGTACCCACATGGCCTCGTGATCCACCCCCCCCTTCAAGAAGAGGCCATCAGGGACAGAATGTCCAACCGGAGCGATAGTCTGATCCTTGCCCTGACTTCAGATGCACGAGATCTCGATTCAGGTCTGTAGATTGTGCCTGCCATATCCTCACCCAGAAACCTAGGCCTAGCTTGTGTTCTCAGACCTCCGTCCTCAGACTACTGGCCCACAAGCCCTCCAGTTTGGCAATCCAGAACTACAATGCAGCACTCTGCCTGCCCTCCAGAAGAAAAACATTGCCCTAT
>NW_026744843.1:0-2791 GCF_022355385.1 Mustela nigripes
TTCTGTGTTTTTATGAGGGTAGGAGGTTACTAGAGGGAGAAACTAAGACCCTTTCAAATCTCTGCCCCTTCTCCACCCATGGAGATGAGACATATGCTAAGGAGCTCACTCTTCAGAGAAGAGAAGGCAAATATGGCCCTGTTTTGATAACCTTGCATTTGGGGTATTTGTCTTTTTTGAGACTTCCCTTGAATCGCCAGGCTGCTGTTTTTTGTTTTCTTTTTTATTTTTTTTGTTTTGTTTTGTTTTTTTTCAGTTTTCACGAATGCACTTTTTATTATTAACATATAATGTATTATTATATGTTTTAACATATAATGTATTATATATAACATACAATGTATTATTTGTACAGGTCTGTGAATCCTCAGGCTTACACATTTCACAGCACCCACCACAGCATATACCCTCCCCAACATTCATAACCCAACCACCCCATCCCAACCCTCCACCCCCAGCAACCCTCAGTTTGTTATTCAGATGCACTTCCTCCTAGACAAGGAAAAGACCTTGCATTTTCAGTGGGTCCAGACATGGTTTTGAATCAGCTAACATCTCTCATCTATCAGTGTGTAGACAGCTAATGCTCAGCTGGACCCTCAGCCATACTTACAATTCCCTTGGCCACCCCCGACCTCCAGTTCAGGCCTCTCTACTTACGAGTACTCTTACTGCCTGATACACCTGAGAAAATGGCATTGTTTCCTTCTTGCTGGGTATTAGGACCAGGCTCTGCAGCAGCGTCTTGCTCCGTTATGATTTCTATAAATTGAATTAAAGTTAAGGAGATATATCCAATATTTCATACATTCAATGCAACTGATTGCTCACTCTATGCCAGACACACATGGACACTATGGTCTCTTTTCTAGCCAAAGCTCCAAAGTAAAAGTCCTGGACAATATTTCTTTGTCCCAAGTGTCGATGGCTAGATGGACATAATATATGTACTTTGTCTTTATGGGATCCCGAGAGTGTGTCCTGCATCTGTGCTATCACAGAGCACAGTCAATGTATTTTAATATTTGTTTACCTGACTATACATACATCACTGTATGAGTTTTACTTTAGCTGTTACAGGCTGAATAATGCCTCAACCAAAGATGCCCATATCCTGTCACCAGAATCTGTAATGTTACCTTATAAGAACCAAGGGACTTTGTAGATATTATTAAATTAAGGACCCTGAGATGGGGAGATTATTTCTGATTAGATGGGTGGTTCCATATGCCATATTTTAGACTTCTGACGTCTAGAACTATGACAGAACACATTTTTGTTGTCTTTAATCCACTAAGTTTGTGGTCATTTGTTAAATCATTTGATAGCTAATAATAAATATATTAATAAATAATATTATATATTACAATATATATTATATATAAATTATATAAAATAATAAGTATATATAAATAATATATAATAAATATATTAAACTAAGGATCCCCACATAAACCAGATGGATGGGGAGGTTTTCCAAATAGGTAGGCTCTATTTACCCAATTCCCTTTGTTTTCTGAGTACAGAATTTGAGCCAATGGTGCTACCCACTCTTTGTGCAAAATAAGGAGCCTGGAACACTTGAACTCCCAGTCATATTGTATGTGATTGTCATCTAGTACTTCAGTTACACCTGTTTTCTTATCATCGCTCTATTAGTGATCACTGATTTGTGTGTAAATCATCAAAACCGATCTACATTCAGAGACTTCTCAGCTCACCTTTTGTTCCTGTGTTCCATTTCATCTTTCTGAAATGATTCAGTGTTTTTAGCCTTTTATATTTTATTTTTTCTACTTTTTATCTGAAGAATGTCTTTTTCCACCCTTATTCTTTACGAAGTGACTGTTCTTTGCTTTCAGCACATTATTTTGTATTGCCATTAGGTTTCAACAACTGTTGCCTGACAAATCACTATTCGATTGTGTGCTTCTCTCCGTTTGCTTTAAGGTCTTTGTTACTGAGTTTCTGAATGGTGGTTTTAGTGTACTTAGGTGTGGATTTATTTTTGCCTTTCCTATAATGAGCTTCCAAATGTTTCCTGATTCCAAGGATTCGTATCTTCCGTTGTTTTAGAAAAATTGGCAATTATCTATTTGTCTTACTTTCTTTTACTCTTCACAAATCTCAGTTTGATATGTCATACTTTCACATTTTATCCTCATTTATCCTAATCCCTCTTTCATATTCTATTCATCTCTCTGATTTATATTTGAACGTAATTCCCTAGCTCTATCCTTCCAAGTCATAAATTTTCTTTTCACTTGTGTTGAATGTGATGTTTAACTCATCCACATTTTTTATACTTTCTAGAACATTATTTTTCTCCTCTAAAACTTTAGAATTTTTAAATATTTTTTCTCGGTAGTGTTTTATGACATTACATCTTTAATAACTATAAACATTCTTATCTACCATCCCTATAGTACTGTTCAATTAAATGATCTTCTTTGATGCCAAACCTAAATGCTCAGTGTTTGCATAATCTGACTTAGACTGTGTGCTTTGTAGTTTTAGGCTGAGTTCACGTTCAGGAAGTCATTACCATAGGACACTTAACATGGATGATTATCAATTTGGAGCTTTTACGTATTCTACAGTCAGCTATTTCTAGAGTACCACAAGCTATGGTTTAATTATACACTTATTCTCCCCTTTTAAGTTGAACTGACACTACAGCAATTGTGAACACCGCGCCTAAGAATTCTCCTTCTTCCCTCAATAAATAATATCGTCCCCCAAAATGTAGGCACACAGTTCCTCTCTACCCACTAAATGTGAAAAGTGTTTG
>NW_026744844.1:0-2791 GCF_022355385.1 Mustela nigripes
TTGGAGAACAGTGTGGAGATTCCTCATGAAATTAAAAATAGAACTTCCCTATGACCCTGCCATTGCACTCCTGTGTATTTACCCAAGGATACAGATGTGAAAAAAGGGCCATCTCTACCCCAATGTTTATAGCAGCAATGGCCACGGTCGCCAAACTATGGAAAGAACCAAGATGCCCTTCAAGGACGAATGGTTAAGGAAGATGTGGTCCATATACATTATGGAGTATTATGCCTCCATCAGAGTCCAGAGTGCTAACCATTACACCATGGAACCTATGCCTCCATCAGAAAGGACAAATACCCAACTTTTGTAGCAACATGGATGGGACTGGAAGAGATTATGCTGAGTGAAATAAGTCAAGCAGAGAGAGTCAACTATCATATGGTTTCACTTATTTGTGGAGCATAATAAATATCATGGAGAACAAGGGGTGTTAGAGAGGAGAAGGGAGTTGGAGTAAATTGGAAGGAGAGGTGAATCATGAGAGACTATGGACTCTGAAAAATAATCTGAGGGGTTTGAAGTGGCAGGGGCTGTGGGAGGTTGGGGTACCAGGAGGTGGGTATTATAGAGGGCACGGATTGCATGGAGCACTGGGTGTGGTGAAAAAATAATGAATCCTGTTTTTCTGAAAATAAATTAATTAATTTAAATTTTAAAAAAATCATGTCCTCTACAAAGAGAGAGAGTTTTATTTCTTTGTTACCAATTTGGATACCTTTTATTTCTCTATGTTGTCTGATTGCTGTTGCTAGGACTTCTAATACTATGTTGGACAAACGTGGTGAGACTGGGCATCCTTGTCATATTCCTGATCTCAGCGGGAAAGCTGCAAGCTTTTTCCCATTGAGGATGATATTTTCTGTGGGTCTTTCATCAATAGATTTGATGAATTTCAGGAATGTTCCCTCTATCCCTATATTTTGGAGCGTTTTAATCAGGAATGAATGCTGGATTTTGTGGAATGCTTTTTCTGCATCAATTGAGAGGACCATGTGGCTCTTCTCTCTTCTCATATTAATTTGTTCTATCACATTGATTGATTTGTGAATGTTGAACCATCCTTGTAGCCCAGGAATTAATCCCACCTGGTCATTGTGGATAATCTTTTAATGTGCTTGGATCCTGTTTGCTAGGATATTGTTGAGAATCTTAGCATCCATATTCATCAGTGATATTGGTCTGAAATTCTCCTTTTTGGTAGAGTCTTTGCTTGTTTGGGGGATCAAGGTAATGCTGGATTCCTAGAAAGAGTCTGGAAGTTTTCCTTCTGCTTCAAATTCTGAAACAACTTCAGGATAATAGGTGTTATTTCTTCTTTGAAAGTTTGGTAGAATTCCCCACGGAATCCATCAGGTTCTGGGCTCTTGTTTTTTGGGAGGTTTTTGATCACTGCTTCAATATCGTTACTAGAGATTGGTATATTCAGGTTGTCAATTTCTTCCTGGTTCAATTTTGGGGATTTTCAGGAATGCATCCATTGCATCTAGGTTGCTTAGCTTATTGGCGTATAACTGTTGATTATAACTTCTGATTATTTTTTCTACTTCCTTGGTGTTAGTTGTGATCTCTCCCTTTTCATTCATAATTTTTATGAATTTGAGCTTTCTCTCTTTTCTTTTGGATTAGTGAGGCCAATGGCTTATCTATCTTAATGATTCTTTCAAAAAACCAGCTTCTACTTTCATTGATTCATTCTACTGTACCTCTGGTTTCTACCTCATCGATCTCAGCTCTAATCTTGATGATTTCCCTTCTTATGTGTCGAGTTTGTTTGATTTGTTGTTGTCTCCCGTTCTTTAAGGTGTAGAGACAGCTGCTGTGTTCTTGATTATTCAATTTTTTTGAGGGAGGCTTGGATGGCTATATATTTCCCTCCTAGGACTGCCTGTGCTGTATCCCATAGGTTTTGGACCGAAGTGTCTTCATTCTCATTGGATTCCATGAATTGCGTCAGTTCTTCTTTGATCTCCTGTTTGATCCAAGCATTCTTAAGCAAGGTGGTCTTTAGCTTCCAGGTGATTGAGTTCCTTCTGACCTTTTACTTGTGATTGAGCTCCAGGTTCAAAGCATTGTGATCTGAGAATGTGCAGGGAAGAATCTCAGTCTTTTGGTATTGGTTGAGTCCTGATTTGTGATCCAGTATGTGGTCTATTCTTGAGAAGGTTCCATGTGCACTTGAGAAGAATGAGTATTCTGTTGTTTTAGGGTGGAATGTTCTGTATATATCTATGAGGTCCATCTGTTCCAATGTGTCATTCAATGCTCTTCTTTCTTTATTGACTTTCTGCTTTGATGATCTGTCTATTTCTGAGTGAGGCTTGTTAAGATCTCCAATGATTAGTGTATTTATATCAATCTGAATCTTTATCTTGATTAAAACTTTGTTTATGTAATTGGCTGATCCCATATTGGGGGCATAGATATTTACAATTGTTAGATCATCTTGGTGGATAGTACCTTTAAGAATGATGTAGTGTCCTTCTGTATCTCTGAAAACAGTCTTTAATTTAAAGTCTAATTTGTCTGATAGGAGAATCGCTACCCCTGCCTTCTTTTGAGGCCTATTGGCATGAAAAATCCTTCTCCATCCCTTCACTTTCAGTCTGCGTGTAACTTTAGGTTCAAAATGGGTCTCTTGTAGACAACATATGGATGGGTCCTGTCGTTTTATCCAGTCTGCATCCCTGTGCCGTTTTATCAGAGCATTTATGCCATTCACACTGAGGGTGATTATTAATAGACACGTTTTTTTTTTATTTTTTTCAATTTATTTATTTTCAGAAAA
>NW_026744845.1:0-2790 GCF_022355385.1 Mustela nigripes
CAAATTCCTGCCCATTGGGGAACCTGAAGCATAAAAAAAGTACACCTTCTTCCCCATGGCAGGAAAACTGAATGTTGACATGGCTGTCCAACCCTCAGAGTGGTAGCCACGTGCATAGCCCCTGTGGTCAAGCCCACTCAGCATGGGCATCTGGGCACAAACAGGCATTGTGACCCTCAGAATGAGACCCATTTCCAACAAGAACACTCGGGAGATATACCAGGAAAACATAGAGCAGGTCTGTCATGCCCCTAGGCCCAAATCCTAAGCCTTGTTGGGGTGATCCAGGCTCCAGAACCCAGGACCCATCTCTGGAATGCCTGTTTGGATGGGATCCCTGACTCAGAAAACTGGGCTCCCCCCATCCCCAAGAAAGACACCAAACTCTTGGGTGCTGAGCAGAATTCCCAGAGAGGTAGAATCTCATATGGGCCCATGAGGCCACCCCTCCATTTCATGGCCATCATAGACAAACAAGTCAGACAGAAAAGCCTGTGCTCCTGCCTCGCAGCCGTCCGAATTTCAAATCCGGAGAAGCTTCCCTCAGGGTCTACAGATCGGGTCTGCCATCACCTCGAACATAACTCTTAACCGAGTTTGTGTCTGAAGACTTTGGACCCAAAGTCCTGACCCATATGCCCTCCAAGAAGGGGCCTCCAGACCACAAAACAGCACTGGGCCTGCTCTCCCGAGGAATGTCATCCTGTCTCAGTTTCCCAAACCAACCAGACTAAGAGAAACTTGCAAGGCCCCTAAGCCCACCCCAATTCCATAGGCAGCTCCAGAAAAAATGGACAGTCTGACACAGCCTCAGAATATACCTCCAGGAAGACACCCAGGTCAATAGGAAGGGATGAAATGGCCTAACTCATGGTGGGTTCGATGTGCTGGGTATGCAGCCAACTGTCTCAGTGTGTGTCAAAATGTCTGGGTTCAGGCTAGGTAATACAGAGCATAGTGTTTAGGGTAGCCTATGCAATTGGGGTGTTGCCAAGGGCTGAGCAGGTTGATTTTCATTTGGGGTTTCTGAGCAATGCAATAGACAATGTTTTTCTTAAGGGGGCAGGCAGAGTGCTTCATTGTGGCCCCAGAATTCCCAGTAGGGAGGGTTTGTGGGCCAGGAGTGTGAGGACGGAAGTCTGAAAACACAAGCTAGGGTGAGGATTGGAGCCAAGGGCAGAGCAGGCCCACTCTGCAGAGGCTGAATCGAAATCTCCTGCATCTGAAGTCAGGCCGAGGATCAGACGTTGGCTGAGGCTGGAGTTTGTGTCCATGATGGCACCTTCATGGTGGCCTCATGAGGCCAAGGAAGTTTTCCCACGCTGAGTTCGGAGGTTGCCCCAAATCACAAGGTTTCCTTCTGCGGGACAGTCGAGTCCTGTTGGATGGCTCCAGTACATACCATACAGAAGGACTGGAGAGCAGGGTTTGAAGGATGGATCCCTGGAGGTTGTGTGGGTCCAGGCTGAGGGCAAAGAAGTCTGAAAACACAAACTCAGCTTATGGGTGGCACCGAGGGTATGGTAGGCCGAATGTACAGAACGAGAGGGAGCTCCTCGGCTTCTGAAACAAGGATGAGTGGTAGGGGTTCCTTCAGGCTTTTGTCTCTGGATGTTGTGTCCAGGATAGCCGTGGTTTGTAGGGGTGGCCTCAGTGACTGTGGACTAGTCTCCCTCTCTGGGGATTTATCCCAGATCCCAAGAGTTTGGGGTCATTTGGTGGGAAGGGTGGAGTCCTGTTGTCTGGCTTATGTGTCTCTCCAAGCAAGGGATTCCAGAGCAGTGCCCCAGGTATGGGTGGGGTGACTGGAAAACTCAAACACTGTTGAGGATTGGGTGCATAGGGGCTTGGCAAGCCCCATATGTGGGCTCTTGGTCCAGGCCCTGACAGGCCTTTCTTTGACATGGGGCTCATGCTGAGGGTCACAGTGTGAATATATGCCCAAGGCGGCACACAAGTTTGGGCGTGTCATCAGGGGCCATGAAGGTTTCTGCCACCCTGACTCCATGCCACGAGCAAGCTTTACAACCATGGGAAGGAGGAGTTCTGATTTGTGCTTCAGATACCCAACTGTGTGGGGAATTGATATAATGTCTAGGTTCAGATATCTGAAAACCAAGTTAGGAAGAGATGACGGCATAAGACCATGGCGTGTCCGAAGTGCTGGGTGTGCAGCCAGCTGTTTCCTTGTCTGTCTGGACGTCTGGCTTCATGCTGTGTCAGACAGAGCATTAGTGCCCAGAGAAGCCTATCCAGTCGGGTACTGTCGAGGCCCGAGCAGGTTGATCCTCATCTGGGGTTTCTGGAGACCCCCAAAGAGAAACGTATTTCTTCCAGTGGGCAGGCACTGGGCTGGGTTGTTGTTCTGGAGTTCCTAGTCTGGAGGGCTTGTTTGCCAGGAGTGTGAGGAAGGAAGTCTGAAAACACAAGCTAGCGTGAAGTTTGGGACCGAGGGCACGGCAGGCCCACTCTGCAGAGGCAGAATCGAGATCTCCTGCATTGAAGTCATGTCAACTATGAGACGTTCCTGAGGCTAGAGTTTTTGTCCATGATGGCCTCTTCCTGAGGAGTGTGGGGGCTTCATGAAGCCAGGGAGGTTTCCCTACAATGGGATTTGTGAGGGCTTCATGAGGCCAGGGAGGTTTCCCTACAATGGGATTTGTGAACTACTCCAAACGTCAAGGTTTCCTTCTGCACGACAGTCGAGTCCTATTGGATGGTTTCAGGATGCCCCATACGGAAAGACTCGAGAGCAGGTGTCTAAGCATGGATGCCTGGGAACGCCACCTC
>NW_026744846.1:0-2790 GCF_022355385.1 Mustela nigripes
TTCTCTTTCTCAAATAAATAAATAAAATCTTTAAAAGAGAGAGAGAGAACGATTGTTTTTGTGGAATGTGTAGGGCAGGCTTCAGCTGATACTAATTAATTATTATGGTGGGGCCTGTTCCTGACTGTATGCATTTTTTGTATGAAAAACCAGCAAGCTAGATAATTCTACAGGGAACTCCCCAGTGCCAAACCCACATGTTGCTTTAGAGCCAGCTGTAGTTACATGCAAATCACAGCTAGGGATTAAGAGAAAGAATTTGTCCAAAAGTAACCTTCCTTTGCCTGCCCCTGCCCCCACTTGGAATTTTACTGTTTAAACACTTCTTCAGTGTTTTCTTTCAGTGTTTAAGAGACTTCTTCTCAGTCTACAGTAAGTAACTTGATCAGTTTTTAGGAGAGACAGCCAATGCAAGTCGCATGACAACATTTTTCCCTTCATAAACATTAGATTGGCTAAGACAGTTGTTTTTAATTAATAATTGTTTCTTAGGCCAAGAAATAGCTGGCTTCTTTGACCATGATCATTTCTATTTTTCCTTAAACACTTAAATGTAGTTGTACCCAGTAGTACACCTGTGTTTTAGCACATTAGACTTTGTCAGAAAGAGGAAGGGAGGAGGAGAGGGTCTGGCCTGGGTCTACCTAGGGTATACTGAGATCCAGAAGCAGTGTGTAGAGACTTACATTGGGATTTCATGGTTTCAAGTTTCCCAGGGTCTACAAAACTATGTTGGCTGTTGCTTTCTAGTAATAATTCTAATTAGATACAGTTACAGATGAACTGACACAAATATACTTCAGTAATTTTTAAATTGTTCTGGATATTTTAATTATTCAAGAAATCATCTAACATTGATTCCCAGTCTCTCACTCCCCCACACCCCATGATTTCCAGCAGCTCTGCTAGGTGCATGAAAGCTTTACAGTCTCAGACTAGAGACGGTATGCCTTTGAAAGTTTTTTTAAAGAATTACTTTAGGAGGTGCCCATATTTCTCACCAACTCTGAAGGATATGTGATGTAGGAAAAGATAGAAATTACTCACAAGAATTCACATATGCTTCAGGAAAAAGTATAAATTCCTTTGTAGCTGAACTAACATGAGTTTCCTCTTTGGCGATTCACAGATATAGACTAAACCAGTTAGAGTTGTCACAGAAAGGAAACTTTTTTCAGCAAATAAGAAGATCACAGGGAATAATTTCCAAAGCCATGACTCCTACAGCAGGGGTGAATGGACTCCTTTTATTTAGGGTTAGGACGAGTATTCAAAAATTGAAGCTTCGTCATAATATGTAGAGGTAGCCATGCATGCATTTTAAAGAAACATATTTATTTGCACCTTGTATTTATGTTAATGAGATTTGTGCTTCTCCTTGGGTGGATATTTTAACATTATATTGAGATAGAGGTAATTGTCCGACATTCCATGGTCCATATGCATATGTGTGAGTTGGCAGTCCAGCTCAAACTGGCCTAGGCCACTGCAGCTCTTCCTGTTGTTTGCTTCACATTCCTGTGAAGAAGGGGGTCACAAGGAGTCTTCATGGTGACAGTTTTAATTTCATTACCCCTATGAGTTATGGTTTCAGTCCTGCAAAAACAACTGAAGAACATGTGTTAAGTCAATCCTTACTCCTGAAACTGCACTGGAGTTTTACCACTGATTTATTGTCACTGATATGCTTGGGCTATTTCCTGTCCCTAGTAGAGACAGTTTTTGCATTCCCTTTGTTCCCTTAAAATCCTCAACCACAAAGGATTTTCCATTTCTTTGTTCTAACACCTCCCAGGAAGTTCTACAGGAAGTGCACTCCCCAAAATAGAGCAGGTAAGGTCTAAATATAAATAGCTGGGAGCCTAAAAGATTTATTTTGTGTCATGAAAGCTGTGTCTTATCCTTCTTTTTCTGGGGACTTCTAACTCTTTCTGCTTACACATTTATTTATTTTCTGCGGTTGCTCATTTGTTCTGAGGCTCTCATTTTACCAATGACTGAAGAAATGCAAATGTTAACTATGCAGTTAGTGGTATTTTAATCAATTTCTCTCTCTCTCTCTTTCTCTCTATCTCTGTCTGTCAGGAATTCTCTTCTGCAAACCTTCTTCCCACCCCTTCCCAGTCTGAGTATTCACCCTCATGGAATTGGGTTGGGGGCCTGGCTTGTGTGTTGGCTTTTCCTAATGGCTGCTGCTGACCTTTGTGAAGATTCACTTGGTCCTCCAGGGTTGGTATAAAGATTACTTTAAATTAAAAGTTTCCTAGCTCAGGGACGCCTAGGTGGCTCAGTTGGTTGGACGACTGCCTTTGGCTCAGGTCATGATCCCGAAGTCTCAGGATTGAGTCCCGCATGGGGCTTCCAGCTCCATAGGGAATCTACTTCTCTCTCTGACCTCTCCTCACTCAGCTCCCTCTGTCTTTCTCTCAAATAAATAAATAAAATCTTAAAAAAAAAAAATGTTTCCTAGCTCAGAGAGCCTAGGTGGCTCAATTGATTAAGTTTCTGTTGGGCTGGCAGGAAGGGCTACCAAAGATTGCGAAAATTCCCGCCACACCACCTGAGCTCGGACAGGAGAACAAAGGCCCAAGCAGGAACCTGAGACCCCCACCCTGGGCTCCTGTGGACCAATGGGATCCCGATGAGCAGGAGGGATATCCAAATAAGGGAAACTTGCCAAAAGACCCCTGAGCTTTCCCCAAGACCCCTTAAAAGCCCCCTCCTCCCTGCCTTGGGCGCGACTTCCCCCCACTCTGCTTTCCAGAGTTGCGGAACCTCGCCCGAGGGTGC
>NW_026744847.1:0-2790 GCF_022355385.1 Mustela nigripes
GTGCTATTAGGTTCCATATATAAAGACCTTTCATGTAATTAAAGTGGATTCTAGTATTATTGTGTTGGCTTTAGTGCCTTCCATTAACTGTCTGAATTTTTGCCTCGTGCCAATACTACACAAGCCACTTTATGAAGGCTGAAGGGACTCCAGTGATTTTTGGATCCTGACTTCATTTTGGTTTTATTACACAAAGAAGTATTTCCCTTTAGCTAGAATATCTTTGTTTTAATTTTTTTTTCTTGAAGTCATGTTTTTGTGAATATTCTAATCAACCTTAAAATTCTCAGCAGTTACTTCCTGTGGTTAATGGCTTCAGAGGCAAGTGCACTTCACCAAACCATTAAAGTGCAAAGTAGCCAGTAGCAGTTAACAAAAGAACAGAAGGAGCAACCTCACAGACCCGTGGGAAGCCAGGAGAGGACCCCAGGATGTTTATGCAAGGCAGTCCCTTTGGGTCCCAGAGTTAGGTGAGAGGAGGATTTACCATGACCTTGAGAGAACACTCTAATACCCAATCAAATGCCCCTGAAATTTCTCTTCCAGATGCTCCAGCATCTCCAGAATTGGTGGTAAAATTTTAATAAAGGAAAAACTTCATCAACCCAGCAAAGTCTCTGCACCAGTACGATGAGTCACTCTGAACTGCAGGCAAGTAATTTAAGAAAGCCTTGGTATGCCAGCAACAGAAATAAAAGCATTTTTCCTTTGTGTTGGGAAAGGGGGTTCCTATCTATACAGGTAGACTAATTTCATCAGAAAAGTTGAGGGACTGGAAACATTCTGGAAAAAAAAAAAAATCAATAAAAAGCCTTACTGATTTGGAATCTGAGGCTGTGGTTTTGTGACCGGTGGTGAGGTGTGGGGGAGGGGAGTAGTGGCCAGGAGGGGTTGCCTAGGATACAGAATACACAATGCAAAGAAGAGTAAGACTGCTTTCCGTAGCAATTGAGAAAGAGAAAAGAGACTCAATATTTTAGTGTAACAACCCTTACAATGCCAAGTACAACTGTCATTAAAACTGCAGTAAAATGCAAGATTATCTTGGAGGCAACAGACTTTCAGGTTATACTCCTGCGGGTGGGGGATTTGTCTCCAACTACCTTCTCCAAATACTAGGATCGGAAGCACCCTCTGGAACAGGCCAGGTGAGGGTCACAAGACAAACAGAGAAGAATTAATATTAGAAGAGGAAAGGAGACAAGATCAATGCTCGGAGAAGCCAGGAGAGCAACAGGAACAGTGTGAAGGAACCCTGTCCCCCTGGTGGACTCTGGATGTATAGGAATTACTGAGATTAGGAAGAGCCTATCCACACACCTTTCTGGCTTCTTGGTGTACTGACTGGCTAAAAGTAATACAGCCTTTTTAGATCATAAACTAGCCGGCTCTCATTCTGGAGTCCTGAGGGCATGGTAAGTGATGTGGTTTTAGAATAAAGGTGAGGTTCAGGGGGTGAAGTCCGGAGCCAAAGACTAAGAAAGAATTCTTGAGATGTCTTTGGGGCAAAATGGTGGTTTATTAAAAGACAGGGACAGGACCCCTGGGCAGAAAGAGCAGCTGCACTGGGGTTGTGAGGGGTGGCTGATTTTGTACTATGGAGTTGGGGGAAGTAAGGGAAAAGGAAGGTTTTATATGCTAAAGAGGACCCACAAGATACCAAAAGCCTTTGTCAAGGTTGTTTTTCCCCTCTAGCAAGACATTAACATTAAGATAGTTGGGAGGTTCCTGAAGGAATGTCACAGAGGTCCTACCCAGGAGTGGGGGTGGGGTGGTTACAGGGTGTCAGCTTCTGCTTGGCCTTCCATTCCCTCATCAGTAAGATAGTACTTAGAGAATCGTGGCAAAATGGTCCCCAGGTCACCATGAGAAACTGAACCCTTTGGAGTTTCGAATGCTGAACTTGCCTTGCTTCCACTCTCCTGGTACCATTTCCCTGACCCCCCCCCAGCTCTCAACTCAATTATCCGACCCATTCCTCATCTTTCCTCTTAGACAGAATCACATGCTAACACCAGTCACATATTCCTTTGAATGCATGTTGACTAGGTATATTTTGTGCTTCACAAGATAGAGGTTGGGATGCTGACATGGTTGTGAGGCTGGAGAGCGAGGTTCTTGTCTCAGAGAGGAGAAGAATGAATCTCACAGACAGAGGACTGTGAGCAAAGCAGGAGAACTGCATTAAGCAGTGATACAGAAAAAGCTCTTAGGAGAGGGGTCCTGACAGGTTTGCCAACGTGGGGCTCCACCAACAGCCTTTCATTTAGAACTGCCCAGAGAGCCTGTGGCCTTAACATGCTTGAGACTCCTTTGTTTGAGTAAGGACTGGTGATAACATATTTAATGACTTACCTCTTTTTTGGGGTCTGGTTATGCTTTGTTGGTCACAATGTAGCTGCCATAAAAAGACCCCACCTCTGACACCCAGGGCAGGGTGGTCTGGTTTTTCCCCTTATCTCTGGTTTTGTCACCCCTCATAATTTCTGGGATTTCTGCAAGCCTGATAAAGTAGCCCCTACCTGACTGTCTATACCTAGTCCCGCCTGTCCCTTACTCAACAGGACCCTTCAGATGTATATGGGAGGGGTCATATACTTGGGGATGACTGCCAACATGGATCTTGGAGGGGAGGAGGAAGGTAGAGATAAAAGAAGTTTCTAGGGGTGCCTGGGTGGCTCAGTGGGTTAAGCCGCTGCCTTCGGCTCAGATCATGATCTCAGGGTCCTGGGATCGGTCCCGCATCGGGCTCTCTGCTCAGCAGGGAGCCTGCTTCCTCCTCCTCTCTCT
>NW_026744848.1:0-1806 GCF_022355385.1 Mustela nigripes
AGGTGGGTTTTTCATAAATGGCTTTGATAATATTGAGGTATGTGCCCTCTATCCCTACACTTTGAAGAGTTTTGATCAGGAAGGGGTGATGTACTTTGTCAAATGCTTTTTCAGCATCTATTGAGAGTATCATATGGTTCTTGTTCTTTCTTTTACTGATGTGTTATATCACATTGATTGATTTGCAGATGTTGAACCAACCTTGCAGCCCTGGAATAAATCCCACTTGGTCATACTGTTGAATCCTATTGGCTAGTATTTTGGTGAGAATTTTCACATCTGTGTTCATCAAGGATATTGGTCTGTAATTCCCTTTTTTTGATGGGATCCTTGTCTGGTTTTGGGATCAAGGTGATGCTGGCCTCATAAAATGAGTTTGGAAGTTTTCCTTCCATATCTATTTTTTGGAACAGTTTCAGGAGAATAGGAATTAGTTCTTCTTTAAATGTTTGGTAGAATTCCCCCGGGAAGCCGTCTGGCTCTGGGCTTTTGTTTGGAGATTTTTAATGACTGTTTCAATCTCCCTACTGGTTATGGGTCTGTTCAGGCTTTCTATTTCTTCCTGGTTCAGTTGTGGTAGTTTATATGTTTCTAGGAATACATCCATTTCTTCCAGATTGTCAAATTTGTTGGCATAGAGTTGCTCATAGTATGTTCTTATAATTGTTTGTATTTCTTTGGTGTTAGTTGTCAGCTCTCCTCTTTCATTCATGATTTTATTTATTTGGGTCCTTTCTCTTTTCTTTTTGATAAGTCTGACCAGGGGTTTATCAATTTTATTAATTCTTTCAGAGAACCAGCTCCTAGTTTCGTTGATTTGTTCTGTTGTTTTTTGGTTTCTATTTCATTGATTTCTGCTCTGATCTTTATGATTTCTTTTCTCCTGCTGGGTTTAGGGTTTCTTTCTTGTTCTTTCTCCAGCTCCTTTAGGTGTAGGGTTAGGTTGTGTACCTGAGACCTTTCTTGTTTCTTGAGAAAGGCTTGTACCACTATATATTTTCCTCTCAGGACTACCTTTGTTGTGTCCCACAGATTTTGAACTGTTGTGTTTACATTATCATTTGTTTCCATGATTTTTTTCAATTCTTCTTTAATTTCCTGGTTGACCCATTCATTCTTTAGAAGGATGCTGTTTAGTCTCCATGTATTTGGGTTCTTTCCAAACTTCCTCTTGTGGTTGAGTTCTAGCTTCAGAGCATTGTGGTCTGAAAATATGCAGGGAATGATCCCAATCTTTTGATACTGGTTGAGTCCTGATTTAGGACCGAGGATATGGTCTATTCTGGAGAATGTTCCATGTGCACTAGAGAAGAATGTGTATTCTGTTGCTTTGGGATGAAATGTTCTGAATATATATCTGTGATGTCCATCTGGTCCAGTGTGTCATTTAAGGCCTTTATTTCCTTGCTTATCTTTTGCTTGGATGATCTGTCCATTTCATTGAGGGGAGTGTTAAAGTCCCCTACTACTATTGTATTATGGTTGATGTGTTTCTTTGATTTTGTTATTAATTGGTTTATATAGTTGGCTGCGCCCACGTTGGGGGCATAGATATTTAAAATTGTTAGATCTTCTTGTTGGACAGACCCTTTGAGTATGATATAGTGTCCTTCCTCATCTCTTATTAGAGTCTTTGGCTTAAAATCTAATTGATCTGATATGAGGATTGCCACTTCTGCTTTCTTCTGATGTCCATTAGCATGATAAGTTCTTTTCCACCCCCTCACTTTAAATCTGGAGGTGTCTTCGGGCTTAAAATGAGTTTCTTGGAGGCAACATATAGATGGGTTTTGTTTTTTTATCCAA
>NW_026744848.1:1906-2789 GCF_022355385.1 Mustela nigripes
TATAGTGTCCTTCCTCATCTCTTATTAGAGTCTTTGGCTTAAAATCTAATTGATCTGATATGAGGATTGCCACTTCTGCTTTCTTCTGATGTCCATTAGCATGATAAGTTCTTTTCCACCCCCTCACTTTAAATCTGGAGGTGTCTTCGGGCTTAAAATGAGTTTCTTGGAGGCAACATATAGATGGGTTTTGTTTTTTTATCCATTCTGATACCCTGTGTCTTTTGGTTGGGGCATTTAGCCCATTAACATTCAAGGTAACTATTGAGAGATATGAATTTAGTGCCATTGTATTGCCTGTAAGGTGACTTTACTGTATATTGTCTCTGTTCCTTTCTGATCTACCACTTGTAGGCTCTCTCTTTGCTTAGAGGACCCCTTTCAATATTTCCTGTAAAGCTGGTTTGGTGTTTGCAAATTCTTTCAGTTTTTGTTTGTCCTGGAAGCTTTTAATCTCTCCTTCTATTTTCAATGATAGCCTAGCTGGATATAGTATTCTTGGCTGCATGTTTTTCTCGTTTAGTGCTCTGAATATATCATGCCAGCTCTTTCTGGCCTGCCAGGTCTCTATGGATAAATCTGTTGCCAATCTAATATTTTTACCATTGTATGTTACAGACTTCTTTTCCCGGGCTGCTTTCAGGATATTTTCTTTGTCACTAAGACTTGTAAATTTTACTATTAGGTGACGGGGTGTGGGCCTATTCTTATTGATTTTGAGGGGCGTTCTCTGCACCTCCTGAATTTTGATGCTCGTTCCTTTGCCATATTGGGGAAATTCTCCCGAATAATTCTCTCCAGTATACCTTCTGCTCCCCTCTCTCTTTCTTCTTCTTCTGGAATCCCAATTATTCTAATGTTGTTTCGTCTTATGGTGTCACTT
>NW_026744849.1:0-2788 GCF_022355385.1 Mustela nigripes
AAATTAGAGAATCCATTCCATTTACTATAGCACCAAGAACCATAAGATACCTGGGAATAAACCTAACCAAAGAGGTAAAGGATCTGTACTCAAGGAACCAGAGAACACTCATGAAAGAAATTGAAGATGACACAAAAAGATGGAAGAGCATTCCATGTTCATGGATCAGAAGAATAAACATTGTTAAAATGTCTGTACTGCCCAGAGCAATCTATATTTTCAATGCCATCCTGACTAAATTCCACCGGCATTTTTCAAAGTGATGGAGCAAAGAATCCTAAAGTTTGTATGGAATCATAAGAGATCCCGAATTGCTAAGGAAATGTTGAAAAAGAAAAACAAAACCGGGGGCATCATGTTGCCTGATTTCAAGCTTTACTACAAAGCTGTGATCACCAAGACAGCATGGTACTGGCACAAAAACAGACACAGACCAGTGGAAGAGAGTAGAGATCTCAGATATGGACCCTCAACTCTATGGCCAAGTAATTTTTGACAAAGCAGGAAAAAATATCCAATGAGGGAAAAAAAAAACAGTCTCTTCAATAAACTGTGCTGGGAAAATCGGACAGCTATGTGTAGAAGAATGAAACTCGACCACTCTCTTACACCATACACAAAGATGAACTCAAAATGGATTATAAAATAGAAATCCATCAGAATCCTAGGGGAGAACATAGGCAATAACCTCTTCGACATCAGCCACAGCAACTTCTTTCAAGATATGTCTCCAAAGGCAAAGGAAAGAAAAGTGAAAATGAACTTTTGGGACTTCATCAAGATCAAAACCTGCTGCACAGCAAAGGAAACAGTCAACAAAACAAAAAGGCAACCCATGGAATGAAAGAAAATGTTCGCAAATGACATTACAGACAAAGGGCTGATATCTAAGATCTATAAAGAACTCCTCAAACTCAACACACACAAAACAGATAATCATGTTAAAAAATTGGCAGAAAACATGAATAGACACTTCTCCAAAGAAGACATACAAATGTCTAATAGACACATGAAAAAATGTTCATCATCACTAGCCATCAGGGACATTCAAATCAAAACCACATTGAGATACCACCTTACTCCAGTTAGAATGGCCCAAATCAACAAGACCGTAAACAACATGTGTTGGAGATGATGTGGAGGAAGGGGGAACCCTCTTACACTTTTGGAGGGAATGCAAGTTGGTGCAGCTCCTTTGGAAAACAGTGTGGACATTCCTTAAGAAATTAAAAATAGATCTACCCTATAGCCCAGCAAATGTACTACTGGGTATTTACCCCAAAGATACTGATGTAGTGAAAAGAAAAGCCATCTGTACCCCAATGTTCATAACAGCATGGCCACAATATCTCCAAACTGTGGAAAGAGCCAAGGTGCCCTTCAATGGACAAATGGACAAAGAAGATATGGTCCATATACACAATGCAGTATTATGCCTCCATCAGAAAGGATGGGACCCAACTTTTGTATCAACAGGGACAGGACTGGCAGAGGTTGTGCTGAGTGAAATGAGTCAAGCAGAGAGAGTTATTTATCATATGGTCTCACTTACTTGTAGAGCACAAGGAATAACATGGAGGACATTGGGAGAAAGGAAAAGTAAATTGGGGAAAATCAGAGGGGGAGATGAAGCAGGAGAGACTGTGGACTCTGAAAAACACACAGGGTTTTGGGGGGAAGGAGGGTTGGGTGAGCCTGGTGGTGGGTATTAAGGGGGGCATGTATTGCATGGAGCACTGGGTGAGGTGCATAATCGATATATTTTGGAACACACGAAAAAATTAAATTTAATTTAATTTAAAAAATAAAAAAAGAAAAGAAAATACTTTTTATAGCAGTTTTAAGTTTACTGCATAATTAAACAGGAAATACGGAGTTCCTGTATATGTCTTGCCTGTACAGGTACAGCTTTCCCTACTATCAACATCCCACACAAGTTTGGAGACTTTTTACAACCAGTGAATCTTTTTAAATTCCTGTGTATTTAATATATAGTGTTATATTAGTTTTAGGTATACAATATATTGATTAATATTTCCATATATTACTCCCTTGTCTTTGTGCTCATCAAGATAAATGCACTCTTGATCCCCTTCACCTATTTCACCCATCCTCTCACCCACCTCCCCTCTGGTAACCATCTGTTTTCTACATTAGGAGTCTGGTTTTTTTCCTTTTTTTTTTTTTTGGTTCATTTTGTTTCTTAAATTCTGCACATGAGTAAAATCACTTGAAACTTGTCTTTCTCTGACTGACTTATTTCACTTACCATTATATTCTCTGGTCCCATCCACAAACTTAACCAAAGAGGTTAAATATCTGTACTCTAAATACTATAAAAGACTGATGAAAGGAATTCAAGATGATATAAAGAACTGGAAAAACATTCTATGCTTACGGATTGGAAGAACAAATATTTTTTTTTCAAGAGAATATTAAATCATTTATTGATTACACATGATAATGGATGATACACAAGCTTTAGTCCCATCTATAATTTTATCTGATACCATAATTCAATTTAGATATATTGCATAGGATGTGCCAACAATCATATTAATAACCAAATAAACTCCAGGACTTTGCTTGGGTGACCTTTTAATGGTGAACTCCAGGTCACAACACATTAACTGTCAGTTCAACTACACCAAGGTTTGTGGAGACAATGGCTTCTGTGCCCAAGCAGGTTGCAAATAAATTTCAAATGGAACCTGGCATCACCCTGAAGGAATTCTAACTTCACACTGTTGGGGTAGTATACCAAGATGGCTTCAGAGTAGACTAACTT
>NW_026744850.1:0-2788 GCF_022355385.1 Mustela nigripes
CCAGGCAGCATAAAGGAGGAAAAATCGACACGGCACTCGAATGTGCCGAAATTATATAGTCAAACCTGGGCACTAATGCACTGTCTGACACAACCTGAGCCCGGACCTCGTGACCAACACCCAGACAGCTGACCACACACTGAGCACATCAGACCCGCCATGGCCTTAGGTCATCATCTCTTCCTACCTCAGTTTTCAGTCTTCAAACCTAGACCTTATCTCCAATCACTGCCCAGGGGTGACTGTGATGCAGAAATCAGAACTCTTCCTTACCCATGGCAAAACCTTGTAGTTGGCATGTTGTCCAACGTTCAGTGTAGGAGAAACCAGCATTCACCCTGAGGCCCCGCCCATTCTTGAGTGCGAAGGGGGCATAAACACGCATTGTGACCCTCAGTGTGAGTCCTGTCCTCTAGTAAGTCCTCTCAGTGGCTGGACCTTAGATGTCATCATGGGCTTGACATGTCAGTAGGCCCCAATTTTTGACCTGATTTCTGGTCGTCCAGTCGCCCCTCCCCAGGGCTCTACTCTGGAATCCCTCATTTGCTGGGACACCTGAGGTTGAAAAACAAAAGAAAACAAAGCAACAACAACAAAACGGACCTCTTACATCCCACAGAATGACCCCAAACTCTTTGGACGGGGCCAAACCCCCAGAGAGTAAGACTCGTCCAATTCCCATGAAGTCACCCGGAAATTTCACGACCATGATTGCCACGAGATCCAAAGACAAAAACTTGAGCAAGAGCCTCACACTCGCCCTTTTTTCATATCCCAAAGAGTTCTCCTCATGGTCTGTAGATCAGTCCTGCCATACCTATGACCCGAAACATAAGCCGAGTTTGTGTTTTCAGACAACTGTCCAAACAGCTCTGGCCTACACACCCTACAGGCTCAGGCCCCTGGAGCCAAACCTGAGGACTGTGCTTGCCCTCTCCAAGGGAATTGTATGTGCCCATTCCAATGGCCACAACCCTAATAAGAGGATAAACCTACAAAGTCCCTGAGGCCATCCAAATAGTTGTGGCTTCCCAGGACAAACAGGGGCAATCTGAGCCCATCTGAGCACCTACCTGCACTCAGACCCGTACCTGATGTCCCCAGAAGTAAAAAGGAACGAGCAGGCCCCTAGGCCTAATCGGATCCATTGCTTTGTTTTCCAGGCTATTCTCCTCAGAAGCCTGGATTTCAATACCAGCATATGGCTGTTTCTTGACTCACCCATCAGAACAAATCTCATGTACACATGGGAAACTTGCACGTTGGAGCTGTGTCAAAGCCTCTGTTTAGGAGGCTTTCAGGGACCCAGGAGGCATTCAGGGACCCAGTGCCACCGCTTCTTTCCAAGGTCTCCATAGACACAAGGATATATTAGGACACATCCACGGGATAGTCCATTTCAACAACGCCTCCTCGGTTGCTCCCCCAGATCCAGCAGATCTAACCTGTCTTGTTGCTTGGAGACAATTGGAATGCGAGGTGGGCTACCCAGCCATTCATCCTTAGAACCCTGCTCGGAATCGTTGTCCTGGAGCCAACCAACAGGTCTCAATTGTCCTGCAGAAGAATCTTTGAAGTTGGGAGCTTCTCACAACTCCCATCGTGGGAAAACCCCCATGTCCTCGTGATCCACCCCCCCTACAAGACGGGGCCATCAGGGACAGAAAGTCCAACCAGAGTGATCGTCTGATCCTCGCCCTGACTTCAGATGCACGAGATCTACATTCAGGTGTCACACAGAAACCTAGGCCTAGCTTGGGTTCTCAGACTTCTGTCCTCAGACTACTAGCCCACAAGCCCTCCAGTTTGGCAATCCAGAACTACAATGCAGCACTCTGCCTGTTCTCCAGAAGAAAAACATTGCCCTCTGGGGCTACCCAGAAACCCCAAATGAGGATCAACCTGCACGTCATTCGGCTGTACCCCAAATATATAGGCTGACCTGGGCACTAATGCCCTTTCTGACAGCCTGAGCCTGGACCTCCTGGCCCCACGCAGACAGCTGGCCGCACACTGAGCAATCAGACCCGCCATGGCGTTAGGCCGTCATCTCTTCCCAATTTCGGTTTTCAGGCTTCAGAACCTAGACCTTAACTCCAATCAAGGACCGGGTTTGAAAATGATGCAGAAATCAGAACTCTTTCTCCATGGCAAGAAACCTTGTTGTTGGCAAGTTGTGCAAGGTTCAGTGTAGTTGAAAACAGTGTGGATGTGAGGACCCGCCCATGCTTGCGGGCCACATTGGTCACAAACACACATTGTGACCCTCAGCCTGAGCTCAGTCCTCAGGTAAGGCCTCTCAGTGGCTGGATGGACAGACAGCATATTGGGCTTGCCATGCCCCTAGGCCCCAATTTTTAACCGTAGTTCGGGTTGTCCTTCACTCTTCCCCAGGGTTCTGCTTTGGAATTCCTCTTTTGGTGGGACACCTGAGGTAACAAACCTGAAAGGAGTCCTCCCATCCCACAGATTGACGAAAAATAATTGGGATCGGGCAAAATCCTCAGAGAGCAAGATTCGTCCATGGCCCATGAGGCCTCCCAACATTCCACGGCCATCGCTGATACAAAATCCAGAGACAAAAGCCTGAGCACTCGCCTCAGACTCGCTCATTCTTCATATCCTGAAGAGTTCTTCAGATAAGAACCTACAGGGCACTAGCAGCCACCCAAAATATATAGTCTAACCTGGGCAATAATTCACTGTCTGACAACCTGAGCCCGGACCTCGTGACCAACACCCACACAGCTGACCGCACACTGAGCACATCAGACCCGCCATGGCCTTA
>NW_026744851.1:0-2788 GCF_022355385.1 Mustela nigripes
AGGCAGAGGCTTTAACCCACTGAGCCACCCAGGCGCCCCTAGTTTGGTTAATTTTTTTCTTTTGTTTTTCTATATTATTTATTTTGCTGTATTCATTATTGTTTCCTTCCTTCTGCTTGGTTTGAATTTAGCTTCTCTATTTTTTCTAGTTTCTCAAAGTGGAAGTTTATGTTATTGATTTGAGATTCTTCTTTTTTTTTAATTTTTAAAGATTTTTTTTATCTAAAGATTCTAAAGATTTTATTTATTTATTTGACAGAGAGAGATCACAAGTAGATGGAGAGGCAGGCAGAGAGAGAGAGAGAGAGAGAGAGAGAGGGAAGCAGGCTCCCTACTGAGTAAAGAGCCTGATGCAGGACTAGATCCCAGGACCCTGAGATCATGACCTGAGCTGAAGGCAGTGGCTTAACCCACTGAGCTACCCAGGCGCCCCTAAAGATTTTTTTTAAAGATTTTATTTATTTTTAAAGATTTTTTTTAAAGATTTTATTTATTTATCTGACAAGGAGATCACAAGTAGGCAGAGAGGCAGGCAGAGAGAGAGGGGAAAGCAGGCTCCCTGCTGAGTAGGGAGCCCAATGTGGAGCTCAATCCCAGGACCCTGAGATCATGACCTGAGCCGAAGGCAGGAGCTTTAACCCACTGAACCACCCAGGCACCCTGAGATTCTTCTTTTTTAATATAGATATTTGCAGTTATGTTTTCCACTAAGCATTGCTTTTACCGAATCCCCTAAGTTCTGATATGTTGAGTTTTATTTTCATTTGTCTCAGCATGTTTTCTAATTTACCTTTGATTTCTTCTTTGACCCATTGCTTATTTAGGAGTGTGTTTATTTTCCACCCATCTATGAATATCCCAAATTTCCTTCTGTGTTGATTTCTTTTTTTTTCTTAAAGATATTATTTATTTGACAGAGAGAGATCAGAAGTAGGCAGAGCAGCAGGCAGAGAGAGACAGGGAAGCAGGCTCCCCACTGAGCAGAGAGGGGCTGGATCCCAGGACCCTGAGATCATGACCTGAGCCGAAGGCAGAGGCTTAACCCACTGAGCCACCCAGGCGTCCCCTTCTGTGTTGATTTCTAATTCCATTGTGATTAGAAAACATACTTTATGATTGAAATCCTTTTGAATTTATATATAAATATTATATGGACCTTATATAAATCTATTTGTTTATAAAATGTATTCAGGCTTGTTTTGTGGCTATACATAGGGCCTCTCTTGGAGGACATTTCATGTGCACTTGAGAAGAGTATATTCTGTTGTTGGGTGTGGTGACATGTCTAGTAGGTCTCTGGTATTCAAGGCTCCTGTTTCCTTGTTGATCTTCTTTCTGGTTCTCTCCATTTATTGAGAAAGGAACTGGAATCTCTGACTGTTATTGTTGGATTGTCTCTTTCTCCCTTAAATTCTCTCAGATTTGCTTCATGCATTTTGGGGCTCTGTTATTAGGTATATCCGCATTTATAACTATTAAATCTTTTTGGTATATTGACCTTTTGCAACACCACAATGCAATGCTGACACTTCCTGGAGTTGGCTCCAACTCTGCACTTTTAAGTGTACAGTTCCCAGCAGAACTGCCCTCCCTTCAGATGCCAGCTGCAGGTTCAGGGATCACAGGCCACCCGCATTTCTAACCAACTTGCTATAAATTTGAGGATTCCTATAATCTCTTCCGGTTCAGTAATGTGTCAGAATGACTCGCAGGTACAGCTTTATTATAAAGGATACAGATCGGGACCAGTGAGAGGAAGAGACATAACGAGAGGTCTCAGGGGGACCCAGATCTGGAGTCTCTTCCCATGGAATCAGGTTTGTGGGCAACACACCACGTGCAATACACTGACATGTTCACCAACCAGGAAGCTCTAGAATCTGTATGGGGCTTTATTACATAGATATGCTTAAGACGTCGACCACGTGCTTGAACGTACTCCAGCTCCCCTTTCCTCCGTGAAAGCTGGGTTGGTAGCACCTGGCTCAGCCCCATCGCTCTGGTCGCATGGTCGGTTATCCTGGCCCGACCAGTCACATGGTCGCATGGTCGGCTGTCCTGGCCCGACAGGTGCCCGGCCTGAGTCATTGCAGTGTAAACCCAGGTGCAATCTATGAAGCCCACCATGAATAAAGGATACATTCCTACTGCTCAGGAAATTCCAAGTGCTTAGGGGTTAATTCTCAGACACTGAGGACAAAGGCCAGACAATTTCTTTATTAAACAACATTCTTTTATCACTGTGCCTCTAGTCCTTCGTTGTCTCTAGGGACAATTTTTGTCTTAAAGTTCATGTTTTTCTCATCCTGCTCTCTCTTGGTAACTGTTTGTACAGTATATCTTTTTTTTTTCATCTTTGTATTTTTTTACTCTTTGATCTTTGAATCTAAAGTGTTTGTCTTGTCACAGCATAAAGTTGGATCATAGATTTACCTTTCATGTAATTACTGAATTAGGCTGCATTCACCCCTCTCGTTTTGCTATTTATCATATGCCCATTTTGTTCCTCTTTTTCTTCACTTCCTTTTGTGTTAAATAAATATTTCTAGGGGCGCCTGGGTGGCTCAGTGGGTTAAAGCCGCTGCCTTCGGCTCGGGTCATGATCTCAGGGTCCTGGGATCGAGCCCCACATCGGGCTCTCTGCTCAGCGGGGAGCCTGCTTCCTCCTCTCTCTCTGCCTGCCTCTGCCTGCTTGTGATCTCTCTCTGTCAAATAAATAAATAAAATCTTTTTTTTTTAAGTATTTATTTATTTATCTGACAGACAGAGATCACAGCAGGCAGAGAGA
>NW_026744852.1:0-2788 GCF_022355385.1 Mustela nigripes
TGGGTTAAAGCCTCTGCCTTCGGCTCAGATCATGATCCCAGAACCCTGGGATCCTCTGGCATTGGCTCTCTGCTCAGCTGGGAGCCTGCTTCCCTTCCTCTCTTACTGCCTGCCTATTTGCCTACATATGATCTCTGTCCGTCAGAGGAATAAAGAAAATCGTTTCAAAAAAAAAAAAAAGCATATGAGGAGATTTTCTTTTAACCAAATCTAAAAGTCCTTGTCTTTTTGTAGAGGAATTAGAACATTTATATATAGCATGGTCTAATAGATTCATCAATTTTACTTATATCAATTTATTTACGATTTTTATATCTTTTTTTGTTCTCTGTGCTTTTTATCTTTTATTTTATGAGCTAAGTTTTTCATTCTTTCTCTTTTTTCCAATAGCAATGTAGAAGAAACTAATCTGTTTTGTTTCTTTTTTTAACCATTTTGTTTGGAAAATATATCATACTAACCTTTCACTTATTATCTGATTCTTATTTTATTTATTATTGGAAAATATTATCATCCTTGTATTTCTCATCTATTTTTTTCCTATTCTTCTTAGTTTTAATCTCACATTTGAAAGAAGGTTTTTAATTAAATTATTGGGTTTTGCAATTTGCGTCTTCTCTTACAATATTTTTTAAACATTTGAATAATTTTGGAGTTACATTTACAGAAACTACTTACTTTTGATTCCATAATTAAGTGGTTTAAATGGTTAGTTATATATTTTTGAGAAATATTTTCAGCCTGGGTCCACACGTATAATATTTTCTTTGTTCTCATATATCTAATAATGCTTATCATTTTCTTCAGAAATTTAAAAAAAAACAGGATTTCTAGGTGAAAAATAAGTAGTGGTTTAACATTTTCAACAACAAAAAGAAACATGCTAACAAACATTTTCAACTCAACACTACAGTCATTCATCTACCAATTTTTTAAATAGTAAGAATAAATATGAAGTGGTCTTAGATTTTTTAAACTAACGAATATTTTGTGTTTTTCTGGTGTGAATACTTATATTTATTATTTTTCTTGAAATACTAATAAAAAGTATTAGATTGAGAATGGGACACTGAATAGATTATAAACTCTAACGCTATATTGGGAATCAAGGTATTCTCACCCAAGTTATGGAATCTTATACTAAAGAAAATAAAGACAAGTCAGAAAGGAGGAGAATGTGTAATTAAACAAATTTGTGTATAGCTATATGCTTTTTATTACAAGCCTGAAAAGGTATTAAATGAGTCCAAGAAAGACATGAAGAAAAAAAATCTGAATTTTCTTACTTGCTATTCTTGCCGCTTTGGGGCCAACAGGTAGTGAATGGCAGGTGCTAGGCTGAGTGCCAGGTGCCGGGTATAGATTCGTTTCCTCAAAAAGTGGGTAACATAAAAGAGGGGAGAACACCTGTAAACAGGTGTGAAAAAAGAACAAGTTGTCAGCGTGATAATAAAAGCCTATTGAGAATATTATTAGACCCAAAAGGAAAGAACACCTTCAGTTCTGCACTAGCGGGAAACCTGCAACTTTGCCTGAGGTTTCCACCTCCAGTGATCTCCTCAAGAGAAATGTTCCCGAGGAGGCCCAGTGCTTCAGGGAAAGAAACTAGGCAGGTTGCCATCTATGGAGCTAATTCATTCAATTCCATGGTTGAAGGATTGGGTGACACCATTAAGGGAAAGCATGTTTTCTTTTTGTTGTTGTTGGAAAGAAGTCGGATCCAGATTTCAAAAGGCACAGAAGGCAGAGGAAGGGAGTACTCCTGTTTGCCATATGAAACCACAAAAACAACAACAACAACAAAACCCAAAACCCAAACAAACCCAATTTTAAAATGTTTATTTGATAAGAACTTTTTGCTTTATTTTTATTGTAAAAATTGGCCGATTGTAAGAACACATTTATTGGAATTGGTAGTGAAAAGAGAAAAACGTCTCACTGAAGTGTGTGTTGATGAGGAAGAGTTCAACTGAGCATGACCTGGATGAACGCACATCACAGGAGGTGGGAGTACTGATATACGGATTCCATCCTCTTAAATGCATAGGTCAAAGGATACAAATTATGGAACAATTGTTTAAAATTTAAAACTATCCTTTTTGTTTTCATAAACATTATGCCCAATTAAGCAGCCCCAAAGTTAAACCACAGGTAGGTACATTTCTCTACCTCATCCCTTCATCCCTTATTCAGACCCATGTCAGTGAATCGGTTCTGGTTTCATACAACAATGGTTTTCAGTCCAGGCCATGGCTGTGTGTTTCCAGGACATGGGAAGCTTTGTAAACATCAGATCCTGCTCCCCTCCCCACAACCACTTAAAACACAAATAAAAGAAAAAAGAAAACAAAAAAAAATAAAAAACGACTCTAATTGGACAGGACTGCTCTGTCCACCATCCAAAAAGGATGGTTATAGGCTGTAATTTTATTTATTTTTATTTTTTGTTTAAATTCAATTAGCCAACATATGATGTAATTTTGAAATGGTTTGTTTCTTCTTCTTTTGCTAATTTGTTTTAACTTTTACCCTTTTTGCTTTTTTAACATTTTTTAACTAGTTTATCTAATATATATATATATATATATATATATATATATATACATATATATTTCTCTTTTTCATACTTTTTCTTTATTGGTTTTCCATTTTTAATATTTTTCTTTCTGAACCTCTTTTTACCCCTTTCTCCCCCCTCATGATTTGGGATCTCTTCTGATTTGGTTAAATCATATTTTCCTGGGGTCTTTGCCACCCTTTTAGTATTTTACTTGCTCCTTCATATACT
>NW_026744853.1:0-2788 GCF_022355385.1 Mustela nigripes
ATACCAAACAGATGTTCATCAAAGACTAAATCATTTTTAATGGAACATAATAATTTGAACCTACATCTATTAATCATTTTTTTGATCTAACATTTATAGTCTCGCTAAACATTTTATCAGTTGTCGACAAAATTAAAAAAAAATAGGATAAAAAGTTATGTTTGGAAAAGTAGATTTTTTTCAAATTCGCTTTTAAATGAAAATATTTGCTGATATTTTTAAAACTTTAAATGTAATTTCATATATATCTGACCTATCAGATGATATAAAATTTTTGGAGAAAATACGACATATTTTTTTGATCTTTGTTGAAGGTATTAATAAAGAGCAACTGTTTGTACTATTTGTCTTGTGATATCTTAGTTAATAAACATGAATAACTGGTATAAAATATGTTTTTTTTTAAATTTTATTTATTTATTTGACAGAGATCACAGGTAGGCAGAGAGGCAGGCAGAGAGAGAGGAATGGAAGCAGGCTCCCTGCTGAGCAGAGAGCCCATTGTGGGACTCAATCCCAGGAACCTGGAATCATGACCTGAGCCGAAAGCAGAGATTTTAACCCACTGAGCCACCCAGGCACCCTAAAATATGTTTTTTTATATAGAATTATAGGTCTTGCCAAAATATGGAACTAGCTGGAACTGAATGCCTCTTTCAAAGTCAGCTCTGGAGAAATTATGCAAGTGTAATATAGAACTATTTCAGATATTAACCAAAAACAAAGAAATGATGATAAATTCCTTAAAAGACTTAAAGTTGCTCTTGACTGGTATGTTTCAAGCTCTATTCCTGGTTTGAGGACAGGTTTTAACAGGCCTGTCACTGAAGAAATCAGCTGGATGTTTAGAGGCTATCAGAACTGTGCAAAAACCTTGAAGGGGTAAAGACTTGAAAATTCTTTAGAGAGATTAGCTCCCTAAGGCATTATTTCTCCACACATTTTCCTCCAAACAATTAAGGCTGATGGATGAGGGGCACCTGAGTGGCTCTCTCATCACGTGGGTGGTGGGTTAAGCCTCTGCCTTCATCTCAAGTCATGGTCTCAGAGTCCTGGGATCCAGCCCCACATTGGGCTCTGCTCAAAGGGAAGCCTGCTTCCCTCCCCGCTTGCCTGCCTCTCTGCTTACTTGTGATCTCTCTCTCTCTCTCTCTCTCTCTCTGTGTGTGTCCAATAAATAAATAAAATCTTTAAAAAAAAGGCTGATGGATGATAAATTATGAAAACTGCTCCCTCCAAATGATGCTTCTTCATAAGGATTTAAGAATTTAAAATTGTAAGAATTTAAAATTGAAACTTGATAGTAGGATTTACCTTATAGAATAACATCAAGTGAAGGCAGTTATTATTAGTTCTGAAGTATTTGTGATTCTGAATTCTTGGCCTCATTAGTAAATTTATTTTTAAATTCTCCCATGGAGTGGTGATTGGCCTTCAGTCTTTCACTGATGCAAATCATTGGGTCAAATGAGATGTGTGTGCCCAGAACTATATATAATCTTCTTTGTATTTCATTGGAGATGGCATTGCTGAGTTTTGTTCAATTGGATTTGGACAGATGTTTTAATAGTCACTTCTAGAGTTGGCCCTTCCTTTTTTTCTCTTCCCGATTCTCTGAAAAACCTTGACTAATTCACATTATCACAGTGATATCACAATTCAAGTTTTTCCAAATACTATAGCTGCAAAATAGAAGGAAGCTACTCAGAATGTAATGCTATTGTGAATGATTGAGAAAGAAAATATTATTATAATTAAGCTACCAGGTTTCAATGTATTTTATTGTTGCTTAGAAAATCCTAGCATAACCAGACTTTACAGAGATTTGATGATCCTAAGAGGAGCTGAACTCATGGACCAAAATAACTATGCACATAAAAAGTACAATTACTTACCTAAAAAAGATGATGTGGTTAACTTTATATGGCAATCCAAGTGTTATTGGAACAGGAATTAAAAAAATAGCTTAGGGGTGCCTAGGTGGCTCAGTGGATTAAGCCACTGCCTTCAGCTCAGGTCATGATCTCAGGGTCCTGGGGTCAAGTCCCGCATCAGGCTCTCTGCTCAGCAGGGAGTCTGCTTCCCTCTCTCTCTCTCTCTCTGCCTGCCTCTCCGTCTACTTGTGATCACTCTCTCTGTCAAATAAATAAATAAATAAAATCTTGAAAAAAAAGAATGACTGTACTTTTAAAAATAGCTTAAAAGTATATGATAAAATAATGATATACATATACAGAGAAAAGAAAGATACTATACTGTGAATATAAATTAAGTGAAAATTGTTGAAATAAAGAATACAATAAATGGAGACTAAGATGAATATAGCTGTAAAACGAATAAATGAGTTGGGAAAAACAAACAAATTAATGACTTCTGCCCAAATGCAGCAGAAGAGAAAAAAAATAAAGAAAATATTTAAATAAGTACTGAGATAAATTTTGGAGAATTAAAGAAAGATGAAAGATACCAGACTTAAAAGAATGCCAAGCATGAGAAATCAGAAACAAAACAAAACAAAAACCACACACACAAAAAAAAACCACTCATATATATTATGGTGAGTTTTAAGAATATCAAAAACAGAGAAGAGCATAAATGATGCCCAAGAGAAGAACAGATCACCTAAAATGTACAAGAATAATACTGACAGCAGAATTCTCAATAGTAATAGCATATAAAGGAGACAGCTGGGTGTTTGTATAGATGGAAAAGATATTTGAAACTATATATTATACATCAAGCCAAATTATTGATTACATTTGAGAGCACAGTAAAAATACAATGAAGC
>NW_026744854.1:0-2787 GCF_022355385.1 Mustela nigripes
TGACCAGGGACCTCATGCAGGGCTCAATTCCAGGACCCTAAATTCATAACTTGAGCCAAAGCCCAACACCTAACAGACCAAGCCACACCGGCAGCCCTTAGAGCCAACTTTAAAAAAAAAAAAAAAAAAGTTGTTCTAAGAAGGAAGTTTATAGTGATACAGGCCTAACTCAAGAAACAAGAAACATCTCCAATAAGCAATCTAACTTGATACCTCAAGGAAACAGAAAAGAACAAATAAAGTCCAAAGTTAGTAGAAGGTACACATCAGAACTTAAATAAAGTTCATCATCACTAGCCATCAGGGAGATTCAAATTAAAACTACATTGAGATATCACCTTACACCAGTTAGAATGGCCAAAATTAGCAAGACAGGAAACATGTGTTGGAGAGGATGTGGAGAAAGGGGAACCCTCTTCCACTGTTGGTGGGAATGCAAGTTAGTGCAGCCTCTTTGGAGAATAGCGTGGAGATTCCTCAAGAAATTAAAAATAGAACTTCCCTATGACCCTGCCATTGCACTCCTGGGTATTTGCCCCAAAGATACAGATGTCAGAAAATAAGGGCCATCTGTACCCCAATGTTTATAGCAGCAATGGCCACTGTCGCCAAACTGTGTAAGGAACCAAGATGCCCTTCAACGGATGAATGGATGAAGTAGATGTGGTCCATATACACTATGGAGTATTATGCCTCCATTAGAAAGGATGAATACCCAACTTTTGTAGCAACATGGACGGAACTGGAAGAGATTATGCTGAGTGAAATAAGTCAAGCAGAGAGAGTCAGTTATCATATGGTTTCACTTATTTGTGGAGCATAACAAAAAGCATGGAGGACATGGGGAGTTAGAGAGAAGGGGGTTGGGGTAAATTGGAAGGGGAGGTGAATCATGAGAGACTATGGACTCTGCAAAACAATCTGAGGGGTTTGAAGTGGCGGGGGGGATGGGAGATCGGGGTACCAGGTGGTGGGTATTGTAGAGGGCACGGATTGCATGGAGCACTGGGTGTGGTGAAAAAATAATAATACTGTTATGCTGAAAATAAATAAATGGAAAAAAAACCAACAAGAACAATATCAGATCAACAAAGAGCTGGTTCTTTGAAAAGAACAAAGCTGACAGAGTCTCAGCCACTCAAGCTAAAGAAAAAAAAAAGAGGACTCATCATCAGAAATGAAAGAGATGTTCCCTGAAACCATTGATATGCAAAGACTCATAAGAATGTACTATGAACAATTACACCCCAACAAGATGAAGCTGGATAATCCAAAAGAAAAGGATACATTTCCAGAAACATACAACCTGCCAAGATGGAATCCTAAAGAAACAGACATCTGAACAGACCAATGAGCAGTAGAGAGATTAAATAAGAAATCAATTGCAGGGTCATAGAGAGGAGAAGGGAGTTGGGGTAAATTGGAAGGGGAGGTGAATCATGAGAGACTATGGACTCTGAAAAACAATCTGAGGGGTTTGAAGTGGTGGAGGGGTGGGAGGTTGGGGTACCAGGTGGTGGGTATTATAGAGGGCACGGATTGCATGGAGCACTGGGTGTGGTGAAAAAATAATAAATACTGTTATGCTGAAAATAAATAAATTAATTTTAAAAATGAATAAGAAATCAAAAACTTCCACTAAGCAAAATTCCAGGACCCCATGGTTTCACTGGTGAATTCTACAAATCATCCACAGACAAAAATGAATACCAATCCTTCTCCAACTCTGCCAGAAAAACAAGAGGAAGGAATGCTCCCCACCTCATTTTAGGAGGCCAGCATGGCCCGTATTGAAACCTCCCAAGGCGCCCCAAGAAAATTACAGACTACTATCTGTGATGAACGTAAACATAAAAATCCTCACCCAAATATCTGCAAACCTAATTCTACAATACAGGAAGAAGTATGATCCAGTAAGATTTATTTCAGGGATGCAACGGCGGTTCAACATCCACAAATCAAACTAATGTGCCGCATTCACAAAAGGAAGGATCAACATCATAGGACCATCTCAACAGATGCAGAAAAAGCATTTGATAGCGCTGCTACCAAATCACTGCCCCCTGACCTGTGCTTCTGCCACCTGGCTGGTCCCCACACCCTGTACCACTGCCACCCCACTGTGCCATCCCCCACTGCCACCCTGCTGCACCCTACACACCCACCGCTGTCCCTTCCACCCCCCATTCCTGACAGGCCGCTGCCACCAGCGCTGCCACCCTCCACCCTGCTACTCCACAGCAGTGCCCCTTCGTTCCACAACAGCTAACCCTCACCATAGCTGCCCTGCTGCCCTGCCTGTTGCAACTGATGCCCTGTTGCAACTGATGCCCTGCTGTGCCACCCCCAGTGCCCTTACTGCTCCCCTGTGCACCCCCCAGGACTCTGCCCTCCTGCTGCGCCACCCTCCAGTGCTTCTACTGCCCTGGTGCCTGTGTTTCCAACAGCACAACCACTGCTACCATGGTCACCCTGCTCCTGCCCATCTCCACTGCCCCACCCAGCCCCCAAGCCATGCTGTGCCATTGCCATGTGGCTGCTGCGCCACTAGTCCCTCCCAACCACATCCAGGCCAATCCCTCCCCGCTTCACCTCCCTGCTTTGCCTCCCCACCTGCTGCCATCTCAAATCACTGCCTTCCTCAAATCACTGCTGCTCACTGTCCACCCCCCACCATTTCTTCACTGCATACTGTCCCCTTGCTGCCACGGCTGTGCAGAGCCCCTGCCCTGCCCACACAGCTATTAACCTGATGCTCTTGCCCTGCTGGTCCCACCAAACACCCCC
>NW_026744855.1:0-2786 GCF_022355385.1 Mustela nigripes
AAAAAATAACATAATAATGGCCAAGGAGTTTCCAAAATTAATAACAGGTTAGCAATACATTGTAGAAGTTCAGAGTATGCCAAGCAGGGAAATATTTAAAAAGTCTATACCTGGACATATCATATCCAAACTGTATGAAAACAAAAGATAAAACTTTGAAATAATCCAGAGGTAAATAAAAACCCTACCTCTAGAGGGAGAAAACATGAGAATTATGACCTATCATCATAAACTGTGAAAGTAAGAGATTAGAGTGAAATATTTAGTGTTGAAAGAAAGAGCCACCAATCCAAAATTTTGTATCTAATGTATTATCCTGCAAAAGTAAAAGAAATAAAAACTTAGACAAATAAAAAAAGGGAGTTCATCAGCAACAGATCTGCCCTTCATAAATGTTAAAAGAAGTTCTTTGGTGAGAAGGAAAATAACTCAGATCTACATAAAGGAAAGGAAGAGAAGGAATGAATGAGGATCAAATAAAACTTTCATTCATCTTATTCTCAATTTACCTAATAATAATAATGATAGTGTGTTGGGTGATTATAGTATATGGATAAGTGAAATGAATGGCATCAGTAGTACAAGGGACAGGAGGAATTGGACACTCCTGCACTATCTATGAAGTGGATATGAAAGTGGACTTAGAGTAGTTGTAAATATATAATACAAACTCTAGGGCAACCACTAAAATTTTTTAAACAGAGAATAATAGATTGACTAACAAAAGTGAGAAAATAGAATTATATATAATACTTTTTTTTAAAGATTTTATTTATTTATTAAATAAATAAATAATTTTTAAAGATTTTATTTATTTATTTATTTGACAGACAGTAGGCAGAGAGGCAGGCAGAGAGAGAGGGGAGGAAGCAGGCTCCCTGCGGAGCAGAGAACCTGATGCGGAGCTTGATCCCAGGACCCTGGGATCATGACCTGAGCCTAAGGCAGAGGCTTTAACCCACTGAGCCACCCAGGCGCCCTATATAATACTTTTTTAAAACCATAAAATGCAGAAAAAGAGGTGAAGAATAGGTATAATGAATAGCAAACAGTACGGACAAGGTAGAGATATTAATCCTACTATATTTAAAAATCACTTGGGGGCACCTGGGTGTTTCAGTAGGTTAAGTGGCTGCCTTCTGCACATGTCATGATTCAAAGGTCCTGGGATTGAGCCCTGCATGGGGCTCCCTGTTCAGTGGAGAGCTTGCTTCTCGCTCTATGTCTGCTGCTCTGCCTACTTGTACTCCCTCTCTCTGTCAAATAAATAAATAAAATCTTAAAAAATAAATAAAATCACTAAACGGAAGTAGTCTAAATTCACCAATTAAAAGAGGAGACTGTCAGAGCACATTAAAAAAAAGACCTAATTATGTCTATAAAATACTCAAAATATAATGATACAGACAGAATAAAAACAAAAAGACAGAGAAAAATGTACCATGCTAACACTAACGAAAAGAAAATAGGAGTAATTCTATTACTTTGGACAAAACAAACTTCACAACATGGAAAATTATCAGAAGTAAAGAAGAGCATTACGTAACACCAAAGATGTCAATTCTCCAAGAAGACAGAACACTACTTAACAGGTACACATGTAAGAACATAGTGTCTAAATATGTGAGGCAAAAACTGGTATAATTGCAAGAAAAAATGGATGAATCCACTGTTATTGTTGGAGATTTCAACAGTCCTAATCAGAAATGGGCAGATTCGGCAGGCAGAAAACCAGTAAAGATATAGTCACCCCAAACAAACATCATCAATCAACTTGCTCTAATTGACATCTGTAGAATACCTCATCCAACCACAGAATACACATACTTCTCAAGCTCACATGGAACATTCGCTAATATGGATTATATTCAGGGCCATAAAACACACCTTAACAAATATAAAATAGAAATCACACAAAGTATGTTTTCAGACCATAGTAGACCTAAATTAGAAATCAACTACAGAAAGATAACTGGAAATCCCAACATGTTTAGATTAGATTAAATGACACACTACTAATACACAGGCCAAGAAAGGAGACTCAAAAGAAAAAATATATTTTAAACTAGATGAAAATTAAAATACAACTGAAGGGGCACTTAGGTGGCTCAATCGGTTAAGCATTTGGCTTTTGGTCTCGGCCCAGGTCTTGATCTCAGGGTCATGAATTCAAGCCCTGTCTTGGGCTCTACACTGAGCATAGAGACTCAAAAAATACAATACAATACAATACAATACAATACAATACAATACTTAAAATTTGTAAGATTCAGCAAAAGCATCATTTGGAAGTTGTTATGAATTCATCTATTTGAAAAGAAAGATTTAGTATTTCTGAGAGACTTTACTTACCTGATTGACATCTCTGTACTGGTAAACACGGTTTCCTCTTTTGGTAGCACAGCACCAGAAGAAGGAGCCCCAACTGACCCAGCAAGGCAAGACTGAGCAAGTGTAATTGGAGTTCAGCCATGGTGCAGTAAGGCTTCTCAGATGAAGATGATTCACACCATTGCAAATGCACTGCTGCCTCAGGCAGCTGGGCATGGAGAATCCATGTGCTAGAATAGAGCTCCAGGCCCACAACACAGGGCATTAGAACAGACACCAAAGTTTCCTGAGTGCTGGGGAGGGGACAGCACAGGATAGAGAAACTCACATGCAACCCTTCCCCCACTATCCAGCCCAGCAGATGTGTCCATCCTTCCTGGTATGTTAGATGCCTCCAGCCTACCTTCCTGCTCCACCTGGTCACGTATCATATATTTATCTTAGTGAAATGTTCT
>NW_026744856.1:0-2786 GCF_022355385.1 Mustela nigripes
TGTGTATATACATATATGTATATGTATACATACACACATATATATATCCAGGTTCAACTCATATGTATATACACACATATATATGTATATATAATTGAATAGAGTGAAAAAAGACTCCAATAAAGCATATATCTATAAAATATAGGTATAAAATACAGGTTAAAAAGCATCTATGAAATATAAGTTAATATAATAAGCATATAATTCAGATGAGATAAAAGTAAAAAAAAACAGAAAAGGCATAAGAAAAAAAAAGAAAAGAATTCTATCTGAAAAATAACTCATGAGGCCACATATGAGGTCAATATACAATTTTCTCCCTGGGGTTGGGATTTTGTAGTTTTATAGGATCTATAGAATTGTGATCCACCTATTCTTCCAGACTGTCCTTTTGGGGAGGGGTTTAATGTGCTGCTTCTCAGGTAATCCTAGCTGTTCAGCATTAACCTACCCCCTATAAGAGTAATGGACTCAGTGGAAAACAATTTTCTGTCTGGCTTTTGTTCCCTGGGTGCTTTCTGAACCTCTTCAAAGGATCAGAGCAAAAATGGCTGCAGCCAAACCTCTGGCCCAGAGGAGAAAAATCTCTGATAGACCTTCCAGGACAAACTCTACTTTAGCATGCACTGCTGAAAACTGTAGCCTCACATGGTGTGTGCCCACAGCAACTTTCTCGTACATAGTTTCAGGGGCCCAGGAGTGCCTCTGCTGTTTGTGATTCTAAAAACCACAAGTGGTTGTAAGATTGTGCATGCACCCAAAGCTCTGGAACCAGGATTTGGTTCTGCTCTACAGCCCTTTCCCAGCCACTACTACTCTGAGTTTTGGCCTGGTTGTGGGTGCAGGTTCCAGATTTATCCAGGTTCAAGGAAAGAGTGTTTACAGACCAGCCAGGCTTGTGTTTTATGGAGATCCGAGCTGAAAATCCCTTCCTGGGCTTGCTAACCATAACCTGCTTCCTGGCTCCAGTGCTCAGGCCCTCTACTGTTCAGGAATCCTCTTTAGCTCTGTGGTCTCTTTTAAACTGAAACCATAATGCCCTACCTAGAATTCTGTCTTTTCATTTCCCGAGCCCCCTTCACTGAGGGTTGTCTCTCCCTAGAGCAGATTTCTAAGGGCTCTGATTTTGTACTTCAGTTTTACATTACTTTCCAGGAGCCAGCTTATGGAGACTCCCCCCCCCCCCATCTTTTTATCTTCCATATTTCGCTGCAGATTCACAACTCTGTACAGTGGAAATTGCAAAAAAAAAAAAAAAAAACAGTCACTTTTCTACTTGTAGAAATCCAGATATGTCTTATTATATCTCAGGCTGATTTCATGGGTGTTCACAATGGTTTGATAGCTATCCTGCTAAAATTCAAGGGTCCCACTGATATAGACTCCTGTCTTATCCCTCCCTAGTTTTTTATCTTATTTTATTGTGCTCAATTACCTAACATATAGTATGTCATTAGTTTTTTTTCTGGATGCTTTAACTTTTATTCCTCATGTACATATTCAAAAATACCCAGGTGTGTTGACCTAATTAAATGCAACTTAATGGCTTAAATGCAACTTTAAAAATTTAAAATCTATTTATATTAATTATCACCATGCTTCTTTTAGTTATTATTATAATTTTTTGTTATGTTAAGTTAGTCACCAGACAGTACATCATTAGTTTTTTTTTATTTTTTTATTTTTTATTTTTTATAAACATATAATATATATTTTTTCTATATATAATTTTTATTTATTTATTTATTTTAAGCATAACAGTATCATTGTTTTTTCACCACACCCAGTGCTCCATGCAATCTGTGCCCTCTATAATACCCACCACCTCGTACCCCTATCTCCCACCTCCCCGCCACTTAAAACATCTCAGATTGTTTCTCAGAGTCCATAGTCTCTCATGATTCACCTCCCCTTCCAATTTACCCGAACCCCCTTCTCTCTAACTCCCCATGACCTCCACGCTTTTTGTTATGCTCCACAAATAAGTGAAACCATATGATAATTGACTCTCTCTGATTGACTTATTTCACTCAGCATAATCTCTTCCAGTCCCATCCATGTTGCTACAAAAGTTGGGTATTCGTCCTTTCTGATAGAGGGCTAATACTCCATAGTGTATATGGACCACATCTTCCTTATCCATTTATCCGTTGAAGGGCATCTTGGTTTTTTCCACAGCTTGGCGATGGTGGACATTGCTGCTATAAACATTGGGGTACAGATGGCCCTTCTTTTCACGACATCTGTATCTTTGGGGTAAATACCCAGGAGTGCAATGGCAGAAGTCAAACTCTCTCTCTGTGCAGGTGACATGATTCCTTATATGGAAAACCCAAAAGACTCCACCTCCAAACTACTAGAACTCATATAGCAATTCAGCAACATGGCAGGATTCAAAGTCAATATACAGAAATTGGTGGCTTTCTTATACACTAACAATGAAAATACAGAAAAGGAAATTAGAGAATTGATTCCATTTACTATAGCACCAAGAACCATAAGATACCTGGGAATAAACCTAACAAAAGAGCTAAAGGATCTGTACTCGAGGAACTACAGAACACTCATTAAATAAATTGAAGAAGACACAAAAAGATGGAAGACCATTCCATGCTCTTGGATCGGAAGAATAAACATTGTTAAAATGTCTATACTGCCTAAAGCAATCTATATTTTTAATGCTATTCTGATCAAAATTCCACAGGTCTTCTTCAAAGAGCTGGAGCACATAATCCTAAAATTTGTATGGAATCAGAAGAGACCCCGAATCACTAAGGAAATGTTGA
>NW_026744857.1:0-2786 GCF_022355385.1 Mustela nigripes
AAGATTTTATTTATTTATTTGACAGTTGGAGATTATGAGTAGGCAGAGAGGCAGGCAGAGAGAGAGGGGGGAAGCAGACTCCCTACTGAGCAGAGAGCCCGATGCGGGGCTCTATCCCAGGACCCTGAGATCATGACCTGAGATGAAGGCAGAGGCTTTAACCTACTGAGCCACCCAGGCGCCCTAAGATAAAACTTGATAATTAATGATAGAGGGTATAAAGTCATAGTCACATAGTTTTTTTATTTTTAGCTTATTTTTTTGATAAATGAAAAGTGTATATATTTAATATATAGTTTCCTTGATAATTTAAATTTTTAGACTATCTTGTTTCTGTACTTAGATGGTCTTATTTTTCCTTCAAAATGACTGACAAGAGCTTTTTACTAAGAACAAGAGAACTATGAACCCTGTCGTTTCCTTTCTATTCACAGATTGTATGTTATCTTTAATTGTCTGCCCAGAATCTTTTTAAGCTACTCGTCCACTTTGTGAGTTACTTTACCTACAACTGGAAAACTTAACGGTTTTCTGAAAGTGAAACAGTAAACCCTTCTGAAAGTTAACTTTTCTTTTGGCATTCCTTAGGAATGTCCTTTCAGGATATGTGACATAATGGGTGTGATCCGCTGACATAATAAAGCTAATGTTTATTTAGTGGATTACATTGCACCAGGTGCTGCTCTAAGTGATCTATAAATATTAATCTGTTTAATCTTCATAACAACCTTTTGGTTTAGATTTATTATTTTGTCACTTTCATGGGTGAAGAAATGGAGGCACAAAATTAGTAATTTGCCCGAAGTCGATGGTAGTTAAGTGGCTAAACCACTCCTGGTGCTTGATTGGCTTTTTCCATTATTCTGTACTGCCTCCCGTACAGTCAACCGTCAACTCATGAATTACACAATATAGAGCTTTTAGAGTGAAAGAAGTTATAGTATTTCCTCCTCATCTCACTGGTTTATCTCATGCTGTCCACCCCTCTTGATAGACACATAACACACTTTGGAATCCACTGGCTCAGGCATAAGCATGATTCAGCCATTATAAGGGAGCCTTTTTTTGTGCACAGTAAATCCGAACTGCTTATCCAGGTGACTGCTCCATTTGCTGCTTTTAGTTACTCACTCTTGCCTATAGAAACTTTCTTATAAGCATGTTTTGCTTAGTTGCTTTAGTTTTTGAGCAAAATGTCTTCCAGGTGTGAGTATTCAGGAGCAGTATTCTTTCAGATAGTCTTTTTTTTTTTTTAAGATTTTATTATTATTATTATTACTATTATTTTTAGCAGAAAGAGAGAGATCACAAATAGGCAGAGAAGCAGGCAGAGAGGGGGAAGCAGGCTCCCCGCTGAGCAGAGAGCCCGATGCGGGGCTCAATCCCAAGACCCTGATATCATGACCAGAGCCGAAGGCAGAGACTTAACCCACTGAGCCACACAGGTGCCCCCCCCCAACTTTTTTTTTTTTTTTTAAGATTTTATTTATGTATTTGGCAGACAGAGATCACAAGTAGGCAGAGAGGTAGGCAGAGAGAGAGAGGAGGAATCAGGCTCCCTGTTGAACAGAGAGCCTGATGTGGGGATTGATTCCAGGACCCTGAGACCATGACCTGAGCCGAAGGTAGAGGCTTAACCCACTGAGCCACCCAGGCGCCCCCTTTCAGATAGTCTTGAGGCATGTAAACAAATCTGCCTTTTCCCATTCCAGACAAATTTTGCTCATTCAGAATTATTATCCTCTATAGTAGCTGAAAGGTATTTATCCTGGCCAAACAGGTTTGTTATGCAGTGTGAGTGCTTGTATGGACATTTAATCAGGGCAAATCAAAACAGCTTTCATTCATGAAGTAAGAGTATTTGGAATATTGGTCATTTGCTCTTCATTTCTAAAAAAGGATGACTACCTACCATTAGCATCGACATGGTTGGAACTGGAGGAGATTATGCTAAATGATTATTTCAAGCAGAGAAAGAAAATTATCATACAGTTTCACTTATATGTGGAACCTAAGGAATAGCATGGAAGACATTAGGAGAAGGAAAGGAAAAAAGAAGGGGGTGGAATCAGAGAGGGAGACAAGCTATGAGAGCCTATGGGCTCTGGGAAACAAATGGTTTGGGGGGTTTGGGGGATGGTTCAGCCTGATGACAGGTATTAAGGCGGGCCCGTATTTCAAGGAGCACTGGGTGTTATACTCAAACAATGAATTATGGAACACTACATTAAAAACTAATGAAATACTGTTTGGTAACTAATACAATTAAATAAATAAATAATAATAATAGTAAAATAAAAAATGAACTACAGTTATCTAAGGACCTTCCATTTGCTTAGTATTTACCTCAGAGTTATTGGTAGAAAGCTTCAGGGAACAGATAGAATTACTCAAGGTATTTTTAAAAATTGCCTTATTAAATTAGTTAATTGCTTTGAGAGATTTCCTTTGTTTCCTGTTCAGTTAATTTCATTTAGAAATAAAAGGGCATAAGGTGTAGCTTAAATGTTTCTTTATTTTTTATTACTGATTGTCCTACAAGTCATGATTTTACTTCCAAGGGAAAAGGGCACAGCATTTCAAAATGTAAATTTTGACATTAAGATTCATGCTTTTACTAAAACTTGTTTTTTTTTTTTTATGGCCACTAGTAATTGGAATTTTTGTTTTTTGGTTGACAACTAACTCTATATATTTATGTAGATTATATTTATGTGAAGTAAACAAGAGTTAAGAAAGAATAACAAAGATTCTTAGTATTTACAGTTCTGCCTTTTGTGGTCTTA
>NW_026744858.1:0-2785 GCF_022355385.1 Mustela nigripes
TGATAGTTGTCTTTCTCTGCTTGACTTATTTCGCTAAGCATGATACGCTCTAGTTCCATCCACGTTGTTGCAAATGGCAAGATTTCATTTCTTTTGATGGCTGCATTGTGTATATATACCACATCTTCTTGATCCATTCATCTGTTGATGGACATCTAGGTTCTTTCCATAGTTTGGCTATTGTGGACATAAGCAGGGATTTTTTTAAGTTATTGTTGTCACACACAAGGACACCAGTGAGCCAGAGACACAGTGATGGGCCCCACCTGCCGGGGGAGCATCCCTCTCTCGCAGCTGGCCTCCTCGTCACCCCTCCACGGTCCACACCCCACCCAGCCCTCAGAGCCACCCTGTACAAGATGCAGACAAGACTCCGGCCCAACCACGAGCTTCTCCTCACACTCAGAAGGGTCCCCAGCGCAGCCAGGCGGCCCCACCCAGGGCCCTAGTCTCCCGCCCTCCTCCTGCCCCGAGACATGCTTCACCTTGGCCAGAGGGGTCCCCTTTCCTGTGACAACCAGCCCGTCTCTGCTCAGAAGGCCAGCCCGCATGTCACATCCTCTGGGGAGACCTTGTTGAACACCTTCCCCAAAGCACCATCCACCCGGGGACGCTCAGATCCCATCCAGCGGCGGCATCCGAAACTGCCTTGTGCCTTACTGCCTCCCTCGTGCGCAGCGTGGGTGCTCCTTCCTCACCCTTGGCCACGAGAGCTGCCTAAGGGTGCTCATGCTGCCGGTGCTGGGCCCAGTGCCGCGAACCCTGCCCCGCCTGCGGCAGGTGACGGAGCAACTTCCGAAGAGCAGAGGAGGGAGCACCCGTTGGGGCTGCTGGCGAACCACAGGACACATGCTGTGGGACCCTCCGGCGGGGGCTGGTGCGAAGCTGGGGCTGTGCTGACACCATCTACCCTTACTATGACCGACAGGACGGGAGCGGCTGCAAGCTGGTGGCCCCTGGCTCACATCTGAGCCCCAGGCTGACTTGGTGTGGTTTTCAGAATGGTTTCAAAAATGGGGCCGGTATTAAAAACGCTAGAGGGTTTATGTTAAATCCTGGTTTCCACATACTTTCCCACTCCCTGTGACCCCTGCAAAACTCTGGCAACACCAGACTCCTATCTCACACGCAACCCCTGGGTGGCGCTGGGCAGCCCCTGCTCCTTGTCGCCGGCGGCCCCAGAGCATCGGAGCCTGTAGGATGAACAGGGCGTGGTGATCACAGCGGGAGCCTTGATTCCTAAATGTCCACTTTCCTCAAAGAGCCCCCAGGCCTTCTGACTGCCCACTGTGCCCACGCACAGGGGACAAGCCGCACCCCTGGGTGCAGGACGCTGGGGCACTCCCGAGCACGTGCGAGGTAGAGCCCCGCAGTCACTCAGCCCAGGGCCCCTTCAGACGCAGGGGCCGCCGTAGGGCTAGTGCAGTGAGAAAGAGGCCTTGGGCTGCTTTCCAGGCTGTCATGTGGGAAACTGATGTTGCCGTGCGACGCAGAAGGGCGCATGTGACAGGCTTGCCCCCCGGCCCTCTGCTGCGGAGGCCACCTGTTCTGGGAGAAGGTGGGGGAGCGTGGCTCCCAACAAGCCCCCTCCGCGCCGTGTTTTATCGGGGCGCACTGCCGGAACGAGCCAGCACCGCCAGGTGTTTCTCTTCCAGAATCAGGCCGGTAAAGAGGCGTCAGGTAGGGAGCACTGTCTGGAGCCGCGACTGAGCAGCAGGCAGAGGGCAGGGGATCCCAGGTGTCCCCCAGACGGAGAGTAAAGAAAAGCACTTGGCACAGTCAACGAGGCTAAAGGACTCCCAGTGCCCCGTGATGTGCTGCTCTGCTTCTCCCCCTCTCTCTCTCACACACACACACGCGCACACACACGTGCACATGCACACACACGCGCACATGCACACACACACACATTCTCTCCGTACCGCATGGCACTAGGGAAAGCCACGGTCAGAGAGAAGCGGTCTGGGCTCCGGAGCCGACTTCCAGCGGGTCAGGGAGAACCTCGGGCACGTCGCTCTTTGCGGAGCGCTCCTGCCCGCAGCGCACGGTCGAGCGGGTCTCAGGCTGGTCCTGCTCCTCAGCCCGCGGGTGCCCTCCCGCAGCGGTGAGGCGGATGGGTCCCCCCAGAGTCGTGGCCACGTGAGGGCAGAGGCGGGGAGCGCCGGAGGCTCCCGGAGACGGGAGAGGTAGGACGGGTTAGGCCCTGGAGCGGACACGGGGCTGCCCGCTGCCCGATTTCAGACCCGCTGCTCCCACAACGGCCAAGCACGGCTCCGCTGTCTGGAGCCACTCGGTCGGTGGCGTGTGTCCCGGCAGCCCCAGGACGCCGACGCGCTCTGCGGGTCATGCGAAGAGCCCCCAGCGGCCATCACTGGTCCCCACCGGGCGGGAAGCCCCTACACCTGGCTCTGCTCGGGCACGCGGTGGGCGCGATCCGGAGCCTGCGGCGGGAGTCAGCCAGCCGGGGGTGCAGGGAGCTGGGGCCGGGGAGGCGTCACCGCACCAGGAGCCGGGGCCTCCCGCAGGGAACCAACAGCGGGCAGGAGCCCTGCCTGCAGCCGACCCCCTTCCGGTCCCCACAACGGCAGCGACAGACTCAACAGAGACCCCCAGGTCCGCCCTCACCACCCGCCCTTCGGCCGTCCGGTCTACACCGCGTACAGCACACGCGGCTGAGGACAAGGAGTCGTCAAGGTCTCAGTCTGGGATGGGGGCTTCGAGAGCTACGGGTTCACCCCTGCGTCTCTGTGGGCCTCGGCGGCGTCCGGTCACCTGGGTGGGGGGG
>NW_026744859.1:0-2785 GCF_022355385.1 Mustela nigripes
ACTAGAGCTGCAAATGCTGGGGGGACCTCACTGTCCCTTTTCTCTTCGCAGGGGGAAAACCGGCATGTCCATGGTGCAGTGTGACAGGCTTTACCACAGGGAGAGAAAAGACTGCCAAGGGTAGGTTGGAACTGGGAAAAGCCACTTAGGAACAGATTTTCAGGGGAGGTGATAGACAAGGGCAAAGCGAAGAATGAGGATGAGTGTGTCAAGTTTCAAAGTGCCAGGAGGCAGCACAGTGCATTCAGGAAAGTACAGCAAGTTCATGATAACCGACAGCTGATCTGGCAGCATCACCTGGGGATGGAGGCTGAGCCCCGGGGTTAACACTGGGGTGAGATGGTTTGTACACTATGCCGAGGAGGTGAGGTACTACACTGTGAGGGCAGAGGGAGCTATCAGAGGATTTCAAATATCAGAATCGTAACCATAATAGAGTATTTAATTGCATCCTAGCTTTCATCAAGGGTAAGATGCACTTTAGTTTATGTTCCACTAAGAAAGAGAAATGCTGTCAGTTAAACTAGGATATGTCCTCAAGTGCAAGGGGATTGCCACCTTAAGAGATATTAAAATGGCGGGGGGGAGGACAAATCTTAGAACAAGTAAACTGTGGTACTAGAATAATTAAGAAAGGTCGAACACTTGGATCAACAGAATAAGTGATCATTGCTACCCTGTGCACCCAACTATATTAAGTCTTAGAACAAGAGACATTGTCATCTTGATGCCCCGCAGCTGTTAGACCCAAGGTACAGAGGACAGTATCCAACGACCAGCAGGCCCCAAGTGCCATGTGCAGACACTAAGAGCAACTGCCTTTGAGCGAGGAAACGGTTGAGAGTGAGCTTTCTGAGGTAGAGAATTATTAGCTGGGAAAGTATGAAAATTGACACAGAATGGGAATTGATGCCGCTACATGACAGAGTTGGTGAAACTTCCCTTCTCAGAGATCTTGAGGCTCCTCAGAAATATATTTTTCATTTTGGACAGAACATTCAGGATAAATATGATCTGTTCGCGTTCCTGGTTCTCTCATCAGGACTGTTTCTTAGGCTTCACTGGCACAAGAAAAGGGTTTGGTTAGTCCAGGGTAAATCCTGACAAAACAAAGCACGGTATCTATGAAAAACTAACCACTCAGAAGAGAACAACAGATAAAAGGCCACGCCGACCTGACCCTACAGGATAGGTAAGGTTGGTCCGGCAACAGGGGTAGAGGGGAAGTGCCCATCACCTGCTAGAAGAGCTAGAGAAGACCCCTTCCCGAGTGACCACCAGGAGAGGAGAGCAGTAGGTGCTGATGATGAAGAATATTTTAATCAGCAGAGAAAGTCAAAATGACAAAGTTCCAGGATCAGAGTAAACCTATGGGATTAAGAAGTAAAAAATTAAAAAAAAGGTTTTTTGAAAGGACTTTTTTTTTAAAGCAATTTAAACAAAAATCCTTTTTAAGAGACAGTTGGCTGTTTAAACCAAAATACAAATCACTGAGAGAATCGTCGCATTATTTATTGGGGTAGAAAGGACCTGGAATGAAGAAAGACTCATTTTGTAGAGGAAAAAATAGAATCACTAACAGGCCTCATGCCTTGCACAGCCAGTGGCTAGAATCCCTGCCTCATGAGACCCTGTGCTAGCAGGCCGCTAGAACCATCTCAACCATGTTAGTCCATCTTGGAAGCCAACAAGTGTTTGCCCAGTTAAGAGCACGGTAACAATCAGTCACGTTATGTTATATGATTGTCGATATCTTTAAATGCCTTGGCAAGTTCCTTTTTGAGTAACCCTCAGCCCACCCTTAGAGAAATTTACCTGTGGTTCAGCTAGCAAAAAAAAAAGAAAAAAAAAAAAAAGAAAAAGAAAAAGCTTTTTATTAACAAAGTGTTCAGAAGGGAGCGCCACTGTAAACAATGATATTTTTCGATGCTGGGACTACTTCTTTGCAGAAACAGCTGAAAGCAATCAGGTCAGACAGAACCAAGGACTGGAGGGATTTTTAAAATTACAAAAACCGAACCAAATCAAGCCAAAACAAAAATCATATCCAATGGCCAAGACTTCAAGATTGCTACTAAAGGTATGACATTCTCCTAAGACATGCGTGTGACTTCATCAATATATTTATATATTTATATTTGAAAAAGAAAGAACTATTTGAAGCAGCAAATCCACGTTGATTAAAAATTACCAGATATGTGGCTCCTGGGTTGCTCAGTGGTTTAGGCCTCTGCCTTCGGCTCAGCTCATGATTTCATGGTCCTGGGATGGAGCCCCACATCAGGCTCTCTGCTCAGTGGGGAGTCTGCTTCCTCCTCTCTCTGCCTGCCTCTCTACCTATTTGTGATCTGTCTGTCAGATGGGTAAATAAGATCTTTTAAAAAATAATTACAAGGTGTGAAATTCATCGAGGGTTTGGGAAGGAAAATGATTTCACCTGATCTGACTAGGAAGTGGTTGAAGCCTGAATTAAAGTGCTATAAAAAGAGTAAAAACCTGGGAAATATATGGGGAAAAAATCCCTAGAACATCAGCAATAATAACTGGCTGCTCTTTAAGGAACCAGATCCTGTGGTAGGCAAAGAAGAGCTGGTCTTAGCCAGAGGATGATCTCCGTTTGTCTTCATGATCTGGCATTTCCTGCAAGCCAGGCATGAGGCTCTGCACTAGAGCTGCAAATGTTGGGGGGCCCTCACTGTCCCTTTTCTCTTCTCAAGGGGACAACCGGCATGTCCATTGTGCAGTGTGACAGGCTTTACCACAGGGAGAGAAAAGACTGCCAAGG
>NW_026744860.1:0-2785 GCF_022355385.1 Mustela nigripes
AAGAAGCTAGGTTTGTAGACTGCAGCAGAGAAACCAGAAACCTACTCCTTGTAATGAGCCCCCAAATCACAGGCACCCAGAGCCAACCCTGCCTCAGGGCATATGAGAGTGTAAAGCCCTCATGTCACTTAAGTCATTGGCAATCAGGAAAATTTTCACTGATAGGATGGAAAGATACTACCGAGTAATATAAAATAAAGGAACAGTGTAGGATATTACAAGTATAATGGGATTACAACTACACGGAAATGAAATGAAATTCAAAACGGATGCATGAAAAAATGGCTGGGAAGAAGTAATCCAAAATTAGGTGTGGTGCAGATGAAAGTGGGAAAATGAGTTCATTTCCATCATTATACTTGTCAATATTTGGTGTTTTCCCAATCATGAATAATGTTTTTGAAAATGTACACATATACAACCCACCCCCACCAACACAGGCGATGTTGTGGGGTTTAGGCACAGCCAGGAATTAGGGCTCTAATTCCCCACAAGTGCACTGCATCAGGCGAAGAAAGGACATCCTCTGGCTTGCTGTAATGAATAACTTGATAATTTGATTTTATTTCCCTATTTGTGAGGGCTTCGTTGAAATCCAAATGTGTTGTGTTTGGATCCCCCACTCAGTGTGGCGCAGTCACTGCTCTGAAAATGGCTAGGACGGAAGGGTTTGGCATGGCTTCAAGGTCTAGATGGGCTCTGCGCAGTGACCCGGGACAGCAGCTGCAAGTTTACAGGGACACCGGAGATGCACGAGGAGATGCGGAGCAGCAACCGCGGGCACGTGTTCCCACGCGCAGACCTGACCAGGTCACAATTCTGCTGCGGCTATGGCCACTCCTCAGATCAGTTCCCTGTCCTGCTGGAGACTTCCGGCACAGACAGCTGGGAGATCCAGGACTCCCCCCTCCCCGCCCACCCCAGACTGCACTGTCTCTGCAGGACCAGAAGCTCCTCAAAAAGGACCTGGTCATGGACTCTGCAAATACTTGAGGACCCGAAGCCTAACTAGCACCTCTGCCACATTAGTCCTGGGGGAACCCCAAAGTGAGGGCACTTATCCCAGCAGCATTGCAATGGAAACAAAAATCACAGAGTCTGAAGCCATGTTTTCTGTAGTCTTTACGGAAATTTAGGGAACAGATGCCCAGAATTGGAAGAAGGGGCTGGAGGATAAAGGTGGTCAGTGTTTCCGGATGCAGTGTTGCGGGATGTGGAGTGAGTGACCCAAGGCAGCAGGATGCCTGAGTTTGCAGTATGCACCCGCACCCCCATTTGCTAGAAAACACAGGTAGACAAGGCATATTGTTTTTTAACCATTTCATATTCGAGATGTTACGAAACTAAAAAGTTATTGTTTCTCTGAAATTCAAATGAAGTGTCCTGTATTTTTCTTGGCTAAACCTGGCAATTCTAACACTGACTGTGGTCTGATGAGTGTCCCCTCCCTCTCCCTCTCACTGGCAGCATGAGGAAGTCCGACCAGAAAGCCTCTATGGGAGTCCTTGGCTCTCAAATTCTGTTTCTGAAATACTGTTAGGAGGAGGAAAAGCAAAACCTGAGGCTTAGAATATCTATAAAGGCAAAAAAAGAAGAAGGAAAAAAAGAAAGAAAAAGAAAAAAAATGACACATTGTGACAGGAAATTTAGCTAATATTTCTACAGTACCAAACTATACACTGACATTTTCTCTTTTCATAATTCTCTTTACATTTGTAGGCTTAGCTTCAGGTAAAAAGGCAAGGTTAGTATTCAAATATTAAAGAGGCTTGTGTCAAAATATAAAAAAATAAAGGGGATTCATGTCAAATATTTATGAACAAATCGCTCACCTTATTGTTATCGGTTATGATGAAAAAGTGGAAATGATTTAAATGTCCTAAAATAAAGGTATTGTTAGATATGTTATGACATAATCATATAGAATATTCTGTGTCATGTAACCAGGAAAAATTTCTGCTTATGAAGAATTTTAATGAGCCTAAGAAAACATGTTAAACTTTAAAAATAAAGGAACAAAACTACACAAAATCTAAAGGATAGCTGTACATATTACATATGTCTAGAAATCAATAAATAAAACATAAATAAATAAAAGGTGAATGATTAAAATCTTGGTATTGCTTATCTCTGGATACTTGGGATTTTCAATGACTGATTTTTCTCACATATGTTTTACTGTATCTTCCTGTTTTCTACAAAATCATGCATCACTTTTTTTTTTTCAGTGTCCCTAAGTGGGCTTGAATATATCACTTTTTTTTTTTTTAAAAAGATGCTATTTATTTATTTTAGAGAGTGAGGAGGGTCAGAGGGAGAGAGTGGGAGAGAGAGAGAAATCTGTACCCAGCAGACCCTGCACTGCTCTTGGAGCCCACTGAGGGCTGGAACCCACCACCTTGACTTGGAAGCTGAACCAATTGAGCTACTCAGGTGCCCTTTAAATGTGTCACATTTCTAATCAGACAATATTGACATTCTACAAGTGGAGAACTCTTTGACAAGAAACAGAAGGTAGCTCTACACAGGTATCGATGTAGAAACCAGTTAATACGTGTTTAAAATCTAATCTAATATGTGTTTAAAATTAAATTCTAAAATAGCAACTCTATGAAACAGATTGAGAATTGGAAATGCTATTATTGAGAGATAAATCCTCATTTTGGGGCCAATTCTTTCTCTTCTGGTTTTTACGAGATCTCATGATCAGTCACACTTGCTGTCATTTTCCACCTGCAGAAAGGAAGTCTATGGTAAGCAGCAGGCCTTCTGGATGTCGGGGGAG
>NW_026744861.1:0-938 GCF_022355385.1 Mustela nigripes
CTTTCAAAGAACCAGCTCCTAGTTTCTTTGATTTGTTCTATTGTTTTTTTGGTTTCTATTTCATTGATTTCTGCTCTGATCTTTATGATTTCTCTTCTCCTGCTGGGCTTAGGGTTTCTTCCTTGTTCTTTCTCCAGCTCCTTTAGGTTTATGGTTAGGTTGTGTACCTGAGACCTTTCTTGTTTCTTGAGAAAGGCTTGTACCGCTATATATTTTCCTCTCAGGACTGCCTTTGTTGTGTCCCACATTTTGAACCATTGTATTTTCATTATCATTTTTTTCCATGATTTTTTTCAATTCTTCTTTAAGTTCCCGGTTGACCCATTCATTCTTTAGAAGGATGCTGTTTAGTCTCCATGTATTTGGGTTCTTTCCAAACTTCCCTTTGTGGGTGAGTTCTAGCTTTAGAGCATTGTGGTCTGAAAATATGCAAGGAATGATCCCAATCTTTTGATACTGGTTGAGTCCTGATTTAGGACCGAGTACGTGATCTATTCTGTAGAATGTTCCATATGCACTAGAGAAGAATGTGTATCCTGTTGCTTTGGGATGTAATATTCTGAATATATCTGTGATGTCCATCTGGTCCAGTGTGTCGTTTAAGGCCTTTCTTTCGTTGCTGATCTTTTGCTTGGATGATCTGTCCATTTCAGTGAGGGGAGTGTTAAAGTCCCCTACTATTATTGTATTATTGTTGATGTGTTTCTTTGATTTTGTTATTAATTGGTTTATATAGTTGGCTGCTCCCACATTGGGGGCATAGATATTTAAAATTGTTAAATTTTCTTGTTGGACAGACCCTTTGAGTATGATATAGTGTCCTTCCTCATCTTTCATTATAGTCTTTGGCTTAAAATCTACTTGATCTGATATAAGGATTGCCACTCATGCTTTCTTCTGATGTCCATTAGCATGGTAAATTCTTTTCCACCCCCTCG
>NW_026744861.1:1038-2785 GCF_022355385.1 Mustela nigripes
TCATTCTTTAGAAGGATGCTGTTTAGTCTCCATGTATTTGGGTTCTTTCCAAACTTCCTCTTGTGGTTGAGTTCTAGCTTCAGAGCATTGTGGTCTGAAAATATGCAGGGAATGATCCCAATATTTTGATACTGGTTGAGTCCTGATTTAGGACCGAGGATGTGATCTATTCTGGAGAATGTTCCATGTGCACTAGAGAAGAATGCCTATTCTGTTGATTTGGGATGAAAGGTTCTGAATATATCTGTGATGTCCATCTGGTCCGGTGTGTCATTTAAGGCCTTTATTTCCTTGTTGATCTTTTGCTTGGATGATCTGTCCATTTCCGTGGGGGGAGTGTTAAAGTCCCCTACTATTATTGTATTATTGTTGATGTGTTTCTTTGATTTTGTTATTAATTGGTTTATATAGTTGGCTGCTCCCACGTTGTTGGCATAGATATTTAAAATTGTTAGATCTTCTTGTTGGACAGACCCCTTGAGTATGATATAGCGTCCTTCCTCATCTCTTATTATTGTCTTTGTCTTAAAATATAATTGATCTGATAAGGATTGCCACTCCTGCTTTCTTCTGATGTCCTTTAGCATGGTAAATTCTTTTCCACCCCCTCACTTTAAATCTGGAGGTGTCTTCAGGCTTAAAATGAGTATCTTGTAGGCAACATATAGATGGGTTTTGTTTTTTAATCCATTCTGATATCCTGGGTCTTTTGATTGGGGCATTTAGCTTATTAACATTCAGGGTAACTATTGAGAGATATGAATTTAGTGCCATTGTATTGCCTGTAAGGTGACTGTTACTGTATATTGTCTCTGTTCCTTTCTGATCTACCCCTTGTAGGCTGTCTCTTTGCTTAGAGGACCCCTTTCAATATCTCCTGTAGAGCTGGTTTGGTGTTCGCAAATTCTTTCAGTTTTTGTTTGTCCTGGAAGCTTTTAATCTCTCCTTCTATTTTCAATGATAGCCTAGCTGGATATAGTATTCTTGGCTGCATGTTTTTCTCCTTTAGTGCTCTGAATATATCATACCAGCTCTTTCTGGCCCGCCAGGTCTCTGTGGATAAGTCTGCTGCCAATCTAATATTTTTACCATTGTATGTTACAGACTTCTTTTCCTGGGCTGCTTCAGGATTTTCTATTTGTCACTAAGACTTGTAAATTTTACTATTAGGTGACGGGGTGTGGACCTATTCTTATTGATTTTGAGGGACGTTCTCTGAATCTCCTGAAATTTGATGCTTGTTCCCTTTGCCATATTGGGGAAATTCTCCCCAATAATTCTCTCCAGTATACCTTCTGCTCCCCTCTCTCTTTCTTCTTCTTCTGGAATCCCAATTATTCTAATATTGTTTCATCTTATGGTGTCACTTATCTCTCGAATTCTCCCCTCATGGTCCAGTAGCTGTTTGTCCTTCTTTTGCTCAGCTTCTTTATTCTCTGTCATTTGGTCTTCTATATTGCTAATTCTTCCTCTGCCTCTTTTATCCTAGCAGTGAGAGCCTCCATTTTTGATTGCCACCTCATTAATAGCTTTTTTGATTTCAACTTGGGTAGATTTTAGTTCTTTTATTTCTCCAGAAAGGGCTTTTATATCTCCCGAGAGGGTTTCTCTAATATCTTCCATGCCTGTTTCGAGCCCCACTAGAAACTTGAGAATTGTCATTCTGAACTCTAGATCTGACATATTACCAATGTCTGTATTGATTAGGTCCCTAGCCTTCGGTACTGCCTCTTCTTTTTTTTTTTTT
>NW_026744862.1:0-2785 GCF_022355385.1 Mustela nigripes
ATTCCGAGCAGGGTTCTAAGGATGGATGGCTGGGTAGCCCACCTCGCATTCCAATTGTCTCCAAGCAACAAGACAGGTTAGATCTGTTGGATCTGGGGGAGAAACCGAGGAGGATGAGTTGTAATGGACTCTCCCGTGATGTGTCCTAATATGATATTGTGTCTGTGGATACCTTGGAATGAAGTGGTGGCACTGGGGCCCTGAAGGGTTCTCCTAAAGAGAGGTTTTCACACAGCACCACCGTGCAAGTTTCCCATGTGTAGATGAGATTTGTTCTGATGGGTGAGTCAAGAAACAGCCATATGCTGTTATTGAAATCCAGGCCTCTGAGGAGAGATGCCTGGAAACCAAAGCAAAGGATCCGATAGGTGCCTAGGGGCCTGTTCGTTCCTTTTTACCTCTGGGGTCATCAGTCTCCTGGTCTGAGTGCCGGTAGTTGCTCAGATGGGCCAAGATTGCCCCTGTTTGTCCTGGGAAGCCACAAATATTGGGATGGCCTCAGGGATTTTGGAAGTTTATCCTATTAGTAGGGTTGTGGCCATTGGAATGGGCCCATAGAATTCCCTTGAGAGGGCAAGCAAAGTCGTCATGTTTGGCTCCAGGGGCCTGAGCCTTAGGGTGTGTAGGCCAGGGCTCTTTGGACAGTTGTCTGAAAACACAAACTCGGCTTTTGTTTCGGGTCATATATATGGCAGGACTGACCTACAGAGCATGAGGAGAACACTTCGGTATTTGAAAAAAGGGCGAGTGTAAGGCTCTTGCTCAAGTCTTTGTCTGTGAATATCGAGTCACACATGGTCGTGAAATTTCCGGGTCACTTCATGGGAAATGGACGAGTATTACTCTCTGGGGGTTTGGCCCCGTCCAAAGAGTTTGGGGTCATTCTGTGGGATGGAAGAAGTCCGTAGTTCTCTGGTTGTAGATTTGTTCTGTTCTGTTTTTCAACCTCAGGTGTCCCACCAAATGAGGGATTCCAGAGTAGAGCCCTGGGTAGGGGCGACTGTACAACCAGAAATCTGTTTAAATATTGGGGCCTAGGGACATGTCAAGCCCATTATGACATCTAATGGCCCCGCCACTGGGAGGACGTACTAGAGGATAGGACTCACGCTGAGGGTCACAATGCGTGTTTATGCCCTCATCGCACTCAGAAAGGGCGGGGCCTCTGGGTGAATGCTGGTTTCACATACACTGAACGTTGGACAACATGCCCACCACAAGGATGTGTGAAAGCTTCTCTTTAGGAGAACCCTTCAGGGCTCCAGTGCCACCGCTTCATTCCAAGGTCTCCATAGACACAAAATCATATTAGGACACATCCACGGGAGAGTCAATCTCAGCTCATCCTCCTCTGTTGCTCCCCCAGATCCAGCAGATCTAACCTGTCTTGTTGCTTGGAGACAATTCGAATGCGAGGTGGGCTACCCAGCCATCCATCCCTGTTTTTCCTACACTGAACGTTGTACAACATGCCACCCTTGCCATGGGTAAGGAATAGTTCTGATTTCTGCATCACAGTCACCCCTGGGCAGTGATTGGAGATAAGGTCTAGGTTCTGAAGCATGAAAACTGTGGTAGTGAAGAGATGATGACCTATGGCCATGGCGGGTCTGAAGTGCTCAGTGTGCGGTCAGCTGTCTGTGTGTTAGTCACGAGGTCCGGGCTGAGGTTGTCAGACAGTGCATTTGTGCCCAGGTTAGACTAAATATTTTGGGTGCATTCGAGTGCCGTGTAGGTTCTTACCTGAAGAACTTTTCAGGATATAAAGAATGAGCGAGTCTGAGGCTCATGCTCAGGCTTTTTTCTCTGGATTTTGTATCAGCGATTGGCGTGGAATGTTGGGGAGGCCTCATGGGCCATGGATGAATCTTGCTCTCTGTGGATTTGGCCGATCCCAAATGTTTTTCTTCAATCTGTGGGATGGGAGGACTCCTTTCATGTTTGTTACCTCAGGTGTCCCACCAAAAGAGGAATTCCAAAGCAGAGCCCTGGGGAAGAGTTAAGGGACAACCCGAACGATGGTTAAAAATTGGGGCCTAGGGGCATGTCAAGCCCAATATGCTGTCTCTCCATCCAGCCACTGAGAGGCCTTACCTGAGGACTGGGTTCAGGCTGAATGTCATAATGTGTTTTTGTGACCAATGTGTCCTGCAGGCATGGGTGGGGCCTCATGGGGGCACACTTGTTTCAAGTACACTGAACCTTGGACAACATGCCAACCACAAGGTTTCTTGCCATGGGGAAAGAGTTCTGATTTCTGCATCATTTTCAAACACGGGCCGTGACTGGAGATATTGTCTAGGTACTGAAGCCTGAAAACCAGGGTTGAGAATAGATGACGACTTATGGCCATGGCGGGTCCGATGTGCTCAGTGTGCAGCCAGTTGTCTGGGTGGGGCCAGGATATCCAGGCTCAGGCTGTGTCAGAAAGGGCATTAGTGCCCAGGTCTGCCTGTATATTTGGGGTACAGCCGAATGGCATGCAGGTTAATCCTCATTTGGGGTTTCTGGGAAGCCCCAGAGGGAAATGTTTCTCTTCTGGATGCCAGGCAGAGTGCTGCATTGTAGTTCTGGATTGCCAAACTGGAGGGCTTGTGGGCCATTAGTCTGAGGACGGAAGTCTGAGAACCCAAGCTAGGCCTAGGTTTCTGGTTGAGGATATGGCAGGCACAATCTACAGACCTGAATCGAGGTCTCGTTCATCTGAAGTCAGGGCGAGGATCAGAGGTTCGCTCAGCTTGGACATTCTGTCCCTGATGGCCCCTTCAAGAAGGGGCCATCAGGG